>NW_027009433.1:0-45731 GCF_036934945.1 Oncorhynchus masou masou | reverse complement strand
GTAAACAGGATGTCTGGTGTAAAGTCGGGGTGTTTACTGTGTGAGTGTAAACAGGATGTCTGGTGTAAAGTTGGGGTGTTTACTGTGTGAGTGTAAACAGGATGTCTGGTGTAAAGTCGGGGTGTTTACTGTGTGAGTGTAAACAGAGGATGTCTGATGTAAAGTTGGTTGTTTACTGTGTGAGTGTAAACAGAGGATGTCTGGTGTAAAGTCAGGGTGTTTACTGTGTGAGTGTAAACAGAGGATGTCTGATGTAAAGTTGGTTGTTTACTGTGTGAGTGTAAACAGGATGTCTGGTGTAAAGTTGGTTGTTTACTGTGTGAGTGTAAACAGAGGATGCCTGATGTAAAGTTGGTTGTTTACTGTGTGAGTGTAAACAGGATGTCTGGTGTAAAGTTGGGGTGTTTACTGTGTGAGTGTAAACAGAGGATGTCTGATGTAAAGTTGGTTGTTTACTGTGTGAGTGTAAACAGGATGTCTGGTGTAAAGTTGGGGTGTTTACTGTGTGAGTGTAAACAGGATGTCTGGTGTAAAGTCAGGGTGTTTACTGTGTGAGTGTAAACAGGATGTCTGGTGTAAAGTTGGTTGTTTACTGTGTGAGTGTAAACAGAGGATGTCTGGTGTAAAGTTGGTTGTTTACTGTGTGAGTGTAAACAGAGGATGTCTGGTGTAAAGTTGGTTGTTTACTGTGTGAGTGTAAACAGAGGATGTCTGGTGTAAAGTTGGTTGTTTACTGTGTGAGTGTAAACAGAGGATGTCTGGTGTAAAGTTGGTTGTTTACTGTGTGAGTGTAAACAGAGGATGTCTGGTGTAAAGTTGGTTGTTTACTGTGTGAGTGTAAACAGAGGATGTCTGGTGTTTACTGTGTGAGTGTAAATAGAGGATGTCTGGTGTAAAGTTGATTGTTTACTGTGTGAGTGTAAACAGAGGATGTCTGGTGTTTACTGTGTGAGTGTAAACAGAGGATGTCTGGTTTAAAGTTGGTTGTTTACTGTGTGAGTGTAAACAGAGGATGTCTGGTGTAAAGTTAGTTGTTTACTGTGTGAGTGTAAACAGAGGATGTCTGGTGCTTACTGTGTGAGTGTAAACAGAGGATGTCTGGTGTAAAGTTGGTTGTTTACTGTGTGAGTGTAAACAGGATGTCTGATGTTTACTGTGTGAGTGCAAACAGGATGTCTGGTGTTTACTGTATGAGTGTAAACAGAGGATGTCTGGTTTAAAGTTGGTTGTTTACTGTGTGAGTGTAAACAGAGGATGTCTGGTGCTTACTGTGTGAGTGTAAACAGAGGATGTCTGGTTTAAAGTTGGTTGTTTACTGTGTGAGTGTAAACAGAGGATGTCTGGTGCTTACTGTGTGAGTGTAAACAGAGGATGTCTGGTGTAAGGTTGGTGTGTTTACTGTGTGAGTGTAAACAGAGGATGTCTGGTGTAAAGTTGGTTGTTTACTGTGTGAGTGTAAACAGGATGTCTGATGTTTACTCTGTGAGTGCAAACAGGATGTCTGTGTTTACTGTGTGAGTGTAAACAGAGGATGTCTGGTGTAAGGTTGGTGTGTTTACTGTGTGAGTGTAAACAGGATGTCTGATGTTTACTGTGTGAGTGCAAACAGGATGTCTGGTGTAAAGTTGTTTGTTTACTGTGTGAGTGTAAACAGAGGTGGTCTGGTGTAAGGTTGGTGTGTTTACTGTGTGAGTGTAAACAGGATGTCTGATGTTTACTGTGTGAGTGTAAACAGGATGTCTGGTGCTTACTGTGTGAGTGTAAACAGAGGATGTCTGGTGCTTACTGTGTGAGTGTAAACAGAGGATGTCTGGTGCTTACTGTGTGAGTGTAAACAGGATGTCTGGTGTTTACTGTGTGAGTGTAAACAGGATGTCTGGTGTTTACTGTGTGAGTGTAAACAGGATGTCTGATGTTTACTGTGTGAGTGTAAACAGGATGTCTGGTGCTTACTGTGTGAGTGTAAACAGAGGATGTCTGGTGCTTACTGTGTGAGTGTAAACAGGATGTCTGGTGTTTACTGTGTGAGTGTAAACAGAGGATGTCTGGTGTAAAGTTGGTTGTTTACTGTGTGAGTGTAAACAGGATGTCTGATGTTTACTGTGTGAGTGTAAACAGAGGATGTCTGGTGTAAAGTTGGTTGTTTACTGTGTGAGTGTAAACAGGATGTCTGGTGTTTACTGTGTGAGTGTAAACAGAGGATGTCTGGTGTAAAGTTGGTTGTTTACTGTGTGAGTGTAAACAGGATGTCTGGTGTTTACTGTGTGAGTGTAAACAGAGGATGTCTGGTGTAAGGTTGGTGTGTTTACTGTGTGAGTGTAAACAGGATGTCAGGTGTAAGGTTGGTGTGTTTACTGTGTGAGTGTAAACAGAGGATGTCAGGTGTAAGGTTGGTGTGTTTACTGTGTGAGTGTAAACAGGATGTCAGGTGTAAGGTTGGTGTGTTTACTGTGTGAGTGTAAACAGAGGATGTCTGGTGTAAGGTTGGTGTGTTTACTGTGTGAGTGTAAACAGAGGATGTCTGGTGTAAGGTTGGTGTGTTTACTGTGTGAGTGTAAACAGAGGATGTCTGGTGTAAGGTTGGTGTGTTTACTGTGTGAGTGTAAACAGGATGTCTGGTGTAAGGTTGGTGTGTTTACTGTGTGAGTGTAAACAGGATGTCAGGTGTAAGGTTGGTGTGTTTACTGTGTGAGTGTAAACAGAGGATGTCAGGTGTAAGGTTGGTGTGTTTACTGTGTGAGTGTAAACAGGATGTCAGGTGTAAGGTTGGTGTGTTTACTGTGTGAGTGTAAACAGAGGATGTCTGGTGTAAAGTTGGTTGTTTACTGTGTGAGTGTAAACAGAGGATGTCTGGTGTAAAGTTGGTGTGTTTACTGTGTGAGTGTAAACAGAGGATGTCTGGTGTAAAGTTGGTTGTTTACTGTGTGAGTGTAAACAGAGGATATCTGGTGTAAGGTTGGTGTGTTTAATGTGTGAGTGTAAACAGAGGATGTCTGGTGTAAGGTTGGTGTGTTTACTGTGTGAGTGTAAACAGAGGATGTCTGGTGTAAGGTTGGTGTGTTTACTGTGTGAGTGTAAACAGAGGATGTCTGCTGTAAGGTTGGTGTGTTTACTGTGTGAGTATAAACAGAGGATGTCTGGTGTAAGGTTGATGTGTTTACTGTGTGAGTGTAAACAGAGGATGTCTGGTGTAAGGTTGGTGTGTTTACTGTGTGAGTGTAAACAGAGGATATCTGGTGTAAGGTTGGTGTGTTTACTGTGTGAGTGTAAACAGAGGATGTCTGGTGTAAGGTTGGTGTGTTTACTGTGTGAGTGTAAACAGAGGATGTCTGGTGTAAGGTTGGTGTGTTTACTGTGTGAGTGTAAACAGAGGATGTCTGGTGTAAGGTTGGTGTGTTTACTGTGTGAGTGTAAACAGAGGATGTCTGCTGTAAGGTTGGTGTGTTTACTGTGTGAGTGTAAACAGAGGATGTCTGGTGTAAGGTTGATGTGTTTACTGTGTGAGTGTAAACAGAGGATGTCTGGTGTAAGGTTGGTGTGTTTACTGTGTGAGTGTAAACAGAGGATGTCTGGTGTAAGGTTGATGTGTTTACTGTGTGAGTGTAAACAGAGGATGTCTGGTGTAAGGTTGGTGTGTTTACTGTGTGAGTGTAAACAGAGGATGTCTGGTGTAAGGTTGGTGTGTTCACTGTGTGAGTGTAAACAGAGGATGTCTGGTGTAAGGTTGGTGTGTTTACTGTGTGAGTGTAAACAGGATGTCTGGTGTAAAGTTGGGGTGTTTACTGTGTGAGTGTAAACAGAGGATGTCTGATGTAAAGTTGGTTGTTTACTGTGTGAGTGTAAACAGGATGTCTGGTGTAAAGTTGGGGTGTTTACTGTGTGAGTGTAAACAGGATGTCTGGTGTAAAGTCAGGGTGTTTACTGTGTGAGTGTAAACAGAGGATGTCTGATGTAAAGTTGGTTGTTTACTGTGTGAGTGTAAACAGGATGTCTGGTGTAAAGTTGGTTGTTTACTGTGTGAGTGTAAACAGAGGATGTCTGGTGTAAAGTTGGTTGTTTACTGTGTGAGTGTAAACAGAGGATGTCTGGTGTAAAGTTGGTTGTTTACTGTGTGAGTGTAAACAGAGGATGTCTGGTGTAAAGTTGGTTGTTTACTGTGTGAGTGTAAACAGAGGATGTCTGGTGTAAAGTTGGTTGTTTACTGTGTGAGTGTAAACAGAGGATGTCTGGTGTAAAGTTGGTTGTTTACTGTGTGAGTGTAAACAGAGGATGTCTGGTGTTTACTGTGTGAGTGTAAATAGAGGATGTCTGGTGTAAAGTTGATTGTTTACTGTGTGAGTGTAAACAGAGGATGTCTGGTGTTTACTGTGTGAGTGTAAACAGAGGATGTCTGGTTTAAAGTTGGTTGTTTACTGTGTGAGTGTAAACAGAGGATGTCTGGTGTAAAGTTAGTTGTTTACTGTGTGAGTGTAAACAGAGGATGTCTGGTGCTTACTGTGTGAGTGTAAACAGAGGATGTCTGGTGTAAAGTTGGTTGTTTACTGTGTGAGTGTAAACAGGATGTCTGATGTTTACTGTGTGAGTGCAAACAGGATGTCTGGTGTTTACTGTATGAGTGTAAACAGAGGATGTCTGGTTTAAAGTTGGTTGTTTACTGTGTGAGTGTAAACAGAGGATGTCTGGTGCTTACTGTGTGAGTGTAAACAGAGGATGTCTGGTTTAAAGTTGGTTGTTTACTGTGTGAGTGTAAACAGAGGATGTCTGGTGCTTACTGTGTGAGTGTAAACAGAGGATGTCTGGTGTAAGGTTGGTGTGTTTACTGTGTGAGTGTAAACAGAGGATGTCTGGTGTAAAGTTGGTTGTTTACTGTGTGAGTGTAAACAGGATGTCTGATGTTTACTCTGTGAGTGCAAACAGGATGTCTGGTGTTTACTGTGTGAGTGTAAACAGAGGATGTCTGGTGTAAGGTTGGTGTGTTTACTGTGTGAGTGTAAACAGGATGTCTGATGTTTACTGTGTGAGTGCAAACAGGATGTCTGGTGTAAAGTTGTTTGTTTACTGTGTGAGTGTAAACAGAGGTGGTCTGGTGTAAGGTTGGTGTGTTTACTGTGTGAGTGTAAACAGGATGTCTGATGTTTACTGTGTGAGTGTAAACAGGATGTCTGGTGCTTACTGTGTGAGTGTAAACAGAGGATGTCTGGTGCTTACTGTGTGAGTGTAAACAGAGGATGTCTGGTGCTTACTGTGTGAGTGTAAACAGGATGTCTGGTGTTTACTGTGTGAGTGTAAACAGGATGTCTGGTGTTTACTGTGTGAGTGTAAACAGGATGTCTGATGTTTACTGTGTGAGTGTAAACAGGATGCCTGGTGCTTACTGTGTGAGTGTAAACAGAGGATGTCTGGTGCTTACTGTGTGAGTGTAAACAGGATGTCTGGTGTTTACTGTGTGAGTGTAAACAGAGGATGTCTGGTGTAAAGTTGGTTGTTTACTGTGTGAGTGTAAACAGGATGTCTGATGTTTACTGTGTGAGTGTAAACAGAGGATGTCTGGTGTAAAGTTGGTTGTTTACTGTGTGAGTGTAAACAGGATGTCTGGTGTTTACTGTGTGAGTGTAAACAGAGGATGTCTGGTGTAAAGTTGGTTGTTTACTGTGTGAGTGTAAACAGGATGTCTGGTGTTTACTGTGTGAGTGTAAACAGAGGATGTCTGGTGTAAGGTTGGTGTGTTTACTGTGTGAGTGTAAACAGGATGTCTGGTGTTTACTGTGTGAGTGTAAACAGAGGATGTCTGGTGTAAGGTTGGTGTGTTTACTGTGTGAGTGTAAACAGGATGTCAGGTGTAAGGTTGGTGTGTTTACTGTGTGAGTGTAAACAGAGGATGTCTGGTGTAAGGTTGGTGTGTTTACTGTGTGAGTGTAAACAGAGGATGTCTGGTGTAAGGTTGGTGTGTTTACTGTGTGAGTGTAAACAGAGGATGTCTGGTGTAAGGTTGGTGTGTTTACTGTGTGAGTGTAAACAGGATGTCAGGTGTAAGGTTGGTGTGTTTACTGTGTGAGTGTAAACAGGATGTCAGGTGTAAGGTTGGTGTGTTTACTGTGTGAGTGTAAACAGAGGATGTCAGGTGTAAGGTTGGTGTGTTTACTGTGTGAGTGTAAACAGGATGTCAGGTGTAAGGTTGGTGTGTTTACTGTGTGAGTGTAAACAGAGGATGTCTGGTGTAAGGTTGGTGTGTTTACTGTGTGAGTGTAAACAGAGGATGTCTGGTGTAAGGTTGGTGTGTTTACTGTGTGAGTGTAAACAGAGGATGTCTGGTGTAAGGTTGGTGTGTTTACTGTGTGAGTGTAAACAGGATGTCAGGTGTAAGGTTGGTGTGTTTACTGTGTGAGTGTAAACAGGATGTCAGGTGTAAGGTTGGTGTGTTTACTGTGTGAGTGTAAACAGAGGATGTCAGGTGTAAGGTTGGTGTGTTTACTGTGTGAGTGTAAACAGGATGTCAGGTGTAAGGTTGGTGTGTTTACTGTGTGAGTGTAAACAGAGGATGTCTGGTGTAAAGTTGGTTGTTTACTGTGTGAGTGTAAACAGAGGATGTCTGGTGTAAAGTTGGTGTGTTTACTGTGTGAGTGTAAACAGAGGATGTCTGGTGTAAAGTTGGTTGTTTACTGTGTGAGTGTAAACAGAGGATATCTGGTGTAAGGTTGGTGTGTTTAATGTGTGAGTGTAAACAGAGGATGTCTGGTGTAAGGTTGGTGTGTTTACTGTGTGAGTGTAAACAGAGGATGTCTGGTGTAAGGTTGGTGTGTTTACTGTGTGAGTGTAAACAGAGGATGTCTGCTGTAAGGTTGGTGTGTTTACTGTGTGAGTATAAACAGAGGATGTCTGGTGTAAGGTTGATGTGTTTACTGTGTGAGTGTAAACAGAGGATGTCTGGTGTAAGGTTGGTGTGTTTACTGTGTGAGTGTAAACAGAGGATATCTGGTGTAAGGTTGGTGTGTTTACTGTGTGAGTGTAAACAGAGGATGTCTGGTGTAAGGTTGGTGTGTTTACTGTGTGAGTGTAAACAGAGGATGTCTGGTGTAAGGTTGGTGTGTTTACTGTGTGAGTGTAAACAGAGGATGTCTGGTGTAAGGTTGGTGTGTTTACTGTGTGAGTGTAAACAGAGGATGTCTCTGTAAGGTTGTGTGTTTACTGTGTGAGTGTAAACAGAGGATGTCTGGTGTAAGGTTGTGTGTTTACTGTGTGAGTGTAAACAGAGGATGTCTGGTGTAAGGTTGGTGTGTTTACTGTGTGAGTGTAAACAGAGGATGTCTGGTGTAAGGTTGATGTGTTTACTGTGTGAGTGTAAACAGAGGATGTCTGGTGTAAGGTTGGTGTGTTTACTGTGTGAGTGTAAACAGAGGATGTCTGGTGTAAGGTTGGTGTGTTTACTGTGTGAGTGTAAACAGAGGATGTCTGCTGTAAGGTTGGTGTGTTTACTGTGTGAGTGTAAACAGAGGATGTCTGGTGTAAGGTTGATGTGTTTACTGTGTGAGTGTAAACAGAGGATGTCTGGTGTAAGGTTGGTGTGTTTACTGTGTGAGTGTAAACAGAGGATGTCTGGTGTAAGGTTGATGTGTTTACTGTGTGAGTGTAAACAGAGGATGTCTGGTGTAAGGTTGGTGTGTTTACTGTGTGAGTGTAAACAGAGGATGTCTGGTGTAAGGTTGGTGTGTTTACTGTGTGAGTGTAAACAGAGGATGTCTGGTGTAAGGTTGATGTGTTTACTGTGTGAGTGTAAACAGAGGATGTCTGGTGTAAGGTTGGTGTGTTTACTGTGTGAGTGTAAACAGAGGATGTCTGGTGTAAGGTTGGTGTGTTTACTGTGTGAGTGTAAACAGAGGATGTCTGGTGTAAGGTTGGTGTGTTTACTGTGTGAGTGTAAACAGAGGATGTCTGGTGTAAGGTTGGTGTGTTTACTGTGTGAGTGTAAACAGAGAATGTCTGGTGTAAGGTTGGTGTGTTTACTGTGTGAGTGTAAACAGAGGATGTCTGATGTAAAGTTGGTTGTTTACTGTGTGAGTGTAAACAGGATGTCTGGTGTAAAGTTGGTTGTTTACTGTGTGAGTGTAAACAGAGGATGCCTGATGTAAAGTTGGTTGTTTACTGTGTGAGTGTAAACAGGATGTCTGGTGTAAAGTTGGGGTGTTTACTGTGTGAGTGTAAACAGAGGATGTCTGATGTAAAGTTGGTTGTTTACTGTGTGAGTGTAAACAGGATGTCTGGTGAGTTGGGGTGTTTACTGTGTGAGTGTAAACAGGATGTCTGGTGTAAAGTCAGGGTGTTTACTGTGTGAGTGTAAACAGAGGATGTCTGATGTAAAGTTGGTTGTTTACTGTGTGAGTGTAAACAGGATGTCTGGTGTAAAGTTGGTTGTTTACTGTGTGAGTGTAAACAGAGGATGTCTGGTGTAAAGTTGGTTGTTTACTGTGTGAGTGTAAACAGAGGATGTCTGGTGTAAAGTTGGTTGTTTACTGTGTGAGTGTAAACAGAGGATGTCTGGTGTAAAGTTGGTTGTTTACTGTGTGAGTGTAAACAGAGGATGTCTGGTGTAAAGTTGGTTGTTTACTGTGTGAGTGTAAACAGAGGATGTCTGGTGTAAAGTTGGTTGTTTACTGTGTGAGTGTAAACAGAGGATGTCTGGTGTTTACTGTGTGAGTGTAAATAGAGGATGTCTGGTGTAAAGTTGATTGTTTACTGTGTGAGTGTAAACAGAGGATGTCTGGTGTTTACTGTGTGAGTGTAAACAGAGGATGTCTGGTTTAAAGTTGGTTGTTTACTGTGTGAGTGTAAACAGAGGATGTCTGGTGCTTACTGTGTGAGTGTAAACAGAGGATGTCTGGTGTAAAGTTGGTTGTTTACTGTGTGAGTGTAAACAGGATGTCTGATGTTTACTGTGTGAGTGCAAACAGGATGTCTGGTGTTTACTGTATGAGTGTAAACAGAGGATGTCTGGTTTAAAGTTGGTTGTTTACTGTGTGAGTGTAAACAGAGGATGTCTGGTGCTTACTGTGTGAGTGTAAACAGAGGATGTCTGGTTTAAAGTTGGTTGTTTACTGTGTGAGTGTAAACAGAGGATGTCTGGTGAGTGTAAACAGAGGATGTCTGGTGTAAGGTTGGTGTGTTTACTGTGTGAGTGTAAACAGAGGATGTCTGGTGTAAAGTTGGTTGTTTACTGTGTGAGTGTAAACAGGATGTCTGATGTTTACTCTGTGAGTGCAAACAGGATGTCTGGTGTTTACTGTGTGAGTGTAAACAGAGGATGTCTGGTGTAAGGTTGGTGTGTTTACTGTGTGAGTGTAAACAGGATGTCTGATGTTTACTGTGTGAGTGCAAACAGGATGTCTGGTGTAAAGTTGTTTGTTTACTGTGTGAGTGTAAACAGAGGTGGTCTGGTGTAAGGTTGGTGTGTTTACTGTGTGAGTGTAAACAGGATGTCTGATGTTTACTGTGTGAGTGTAAACAGGATGTCTGGTGCTTACTGTGTGAGTGTAAACAGAGGATGTCTGGTGCTTACTGTGTGAGTGTAAACAGAGGATGTCTGGTGCTTACTGTGTGAGTGTAAACAGGATGTCTGGTGTTTACTGTGTGAGTGTAAACAGGATGTCTGGTGTTTACTGTGTGAGTGTAAACAGGATGTCTGATGTTTACTGTGTGAGTGTAAACAGGATGTCTGGTGCTTACTGTGTGAGTGTAAACAGAGGATGTCTGGTGCTTACTGTGTGAGTGTAAACAGGATGTCTGGTGTTTACTGTGTGAGTGTAAACAGAGGATGTCTGGTGTAAAGTTGGTTGTTTACTGTGTGAGTGTAAACAGGATGTCTGATGTTTACTGTGTGAGTGTAAACAGAGGATGTCTGGTGTAAAGTTGGTTGTTTACTGTGTGAGTGTAAACAGGATGTCTGGTGTTTACTGTGTGAGTGTAAACAGAGGATGTCTGGTGTAAAGTTGGTTGTTTACTGTGTGAGTGTAAACAGGATGTCTGGTGTTTACTGTGTGAGTGTAAACAGAGGATGTCTGGTGTAAGGTTGGTGTGTTTACTGTGTGAGTGTAAACAGGATGTCTGGTGTTTACTGTGTGAGTGTAAACAGAGGATGTCTGGTGTAAGGTTGGTGTGTTTACTGTGTGAGTGTAAACAGGATGTCAGGTGTAAGGTTGGTGTGTTTACTGTGTGAGTGTAAACAGAGGATGTCTGGTGTAAGGTTGGTGTGTTTACTGTGTGAGTGTAAACAGAGGATGTCTGGTGTAAGGTTGGTGTGTTTACTGTGTGAGTGTAAACAGAGGATGTCTGGTGTAAGGTTGGTGTGTTTACTGTGTGAGTGTAAACAGGATGTCAGGTGTAAGGTTGGTGTGTTTACTGTGTGAGTGTAAACAGGATGTCAGGTGTAAGGTTGGTGTGTTTACTGTGTGAGTGTAAACAGAGGATGTCAGGTGTAAGGTTGGTGTGTTTACTGTGTGAGTGTAAACAGGATGTCAGGTGTAAGGTTGGTGTGTTTACTGTGTGAGTGTAAACAGAGGATGTCTGGTGTAAGGTTGGTGTGTTTACTGTGTGAGTGTAAACAGAGGATGTCTGGTGTAAGGTTGGTGTGTTTACTGTGTGAGTGTAAACAGAGGATGTCTGGTGTAAGGTTGGTGTGTTTACTGTGTGAGTGTAAACAGGATGTCAGGTGTAAGGTTGGTGTGTTTACTGTGTGAGTGTAAACAGGATGTCAGGTGTAAGGTTGGTGTGTTTACTGTGTGAGTGTAAACAGAGGATGTCAGGTGTAAGGTTGGTGTGTTTACTGTGTGAGTGTAAACAGAGAATGTCAGGTGTAAGGTTGGTGTGTTTACTGTGTGAGTGTAAACAGAGGATGTCTGGTGTAAGGTTGGTGTGTTTACTGTGTGAGTGTAAACAGGATGTCAGGTGTAAGGTTGGTGTGTTTACTGTGTGAGTGTAAACAGGATGTCAGGTGTAAGGTTGGTGTGTTTACTGTGTGAGTGTAAACAGGATGTCAGGTGTAAGGTTGGTGTGTTTACTGTGTGAGTGTAAACAGAGGATGTCTGGTGTAAAGTTGGTTGTTTACTGTGTGAGTGTAAACAGAGGATGTCTGGTGTAAAGTTGGTGTGTTTACTGTGTGAGTGTAAACAGAGGATGTCTGGTGTAAAGTTGGTTGTTTACTGTGTGAGTGTAAACAGAGGATATCTGGTGTAAGGTTGGTGTGTTTACTGTGTGAGTGTAAACAGAGGATGTCTGGTGTAAGGTTGGTGTGTTTACTGTGTGAGTGTAAACAGAGGATGTCTGGTGTAAGGTTGGTGTGTTTACTGTGTGAGTGTAAACAGAGGATGTCTGCTGTAAGGTTGGTGTGTTTACTGTGTGAGTATAAACAGAGGATGTCTGGTGTAAGGTTGATGTGTTTACTGTGTGAGTGTAAACAGAGGATGTCTGGTGTAAGGTTGGTGTGTTTACTGTGTGAGTGTAAACAGAGGATATCTGGTGTAAGGTTGGTGTGTTTACTGTGTGAGTGTAAACAGAGGATGTCTGGTGTAAGGTTGGTGTGTTTACTGTGTGAGTGTAAACAGAGGATGTCTGGTGTAAGGTTGGTGTGTTTACTGTGTGAGTGTAAACAGAGGATGTCTGGTGTAAGGTTGGTGTGTTTACTGTGTGAGTGTAAACAGAGGATGTCTGCTGTAAGGTTGGTGTGTTTACTGTGTGAGTGTAAACAGAGGATGTCTGGTGTAAGGTTGATGTGTTTACTGTGTGAGTGTAAACAGAGGATGTCTGGTGTAAGGTTGGTGTGTTTACTGTGTGAGTGTAAACAGAGGATGTCTGGTGTAAGGTTGATGTGTTTACTGTGTGAGTGTAAACAGAGGATGTCTGGTGTAAGGTTGGTGTGTTTACTGTGTGAGTGTAAACAGAGGATGTCTGGTGTAAGGTTGGTGTGTTCACTGTGTGAGTGTAAACAGAGGATGTCTGGTGTAAGGTTGGTGTGTTTACTGTGTGAGTGTAAACAGAGGATGTCTGGTGTAAGGTTGATGTGTTTACTGTGTGAGTGTAAACAGAGGATGGCTGGTGTAAGGTTGGTGTGTTTACTGTGTGAGTGTAAACAGAGGATGTCTGGTGTAAGGTTGGTGTGTTTACTGTGTGAGTGTAAACAGAGGATGTCTGGTGTAAGGTTGGTGTGTTTACTGTGTGAGTGTAAACAGAGGATGTCTGGTGTAAGGTTGGTGTGTTTACTGTGTGAGTGTAAACAGAGAATGTCTGGTGTAAGGTTGGTGTGTTTACTGTGTGAGTGTAAACAGAGGATGTCTGGTGTAAGGTTGATGTGTTTACTGTGTGAGTGTAAACAGAGGATGTCTGGTGTAAGGTTGGTGTGTTTACTGTGTGAGTGTAAACAGAGGATGTCTGGTGTAAGGTTGATGTGTTTACTGTGTGAGTGTAAACAGAGGATGTCTGGTGTAAGGTTGATGTGTTTACTGTGTGAGTGTAAACAGAGGATGTCTGGTGTAAGGTTGATGTGTTTACTGTGTGAGTGTAAACAGAGGATGTCTGGTGTAAGGTTGGTGTGTTTACTGTGTGAGTGTAAACAGAGGATGTCTGGTGTAAGGTTGATGTGTTTACTGTGTGAGTGTAAACAGAGGATGTCTGGTGTAAGGTTGATGTGTTCACTGTGTGAGTGTAAACAGAGGATGTCTGGTGTAAGGTTGGTGTGTTTACTGTGTGAGTGTAAACAGAGGATGTCTGGTGTAAGGTTGATGTGTTTACTGTGTGAGTGTAAACAGAGGATGTCTGGTGTAAGGTTGATGTGTTCACTGTGTGAGTGTAAACAGAGGATGTCTGGTGTAAGGTTGGTGTGTTTACTGTGTGAGTGTAAACAGAGGATGTCTGGTGTAAGGTTGATGTGTTTACTGTGTGAGTGTAAACAGAGGATGTCTGGTGTAAGGTTGATGTGTTTACTGTGTGAGTGTAAACAGAGGATGTCTGGTGTAAGGTTGGTGTGTTTACTGTGTGAGTGTAAACAGAGGATGTCTGGTGTAAGGTTGATGTGTTTACTGTGTGAGTGTAAACAGAGGATGTCTGGTGTAAGGTTGGTGTGTTTACTGTGTGAGTGTAAACAGAGGATGTCTGGTGTAAGGTTGGTGTGTTTACTGTGTGAGTGTAAACAGAGGATGTCTGGTGTAAGGTTGGTGTGTTTACTGTGTGAGTGTAAACAGAGGATGTCTGGTGTAAAGGTTGGTGTGTTTACTGTGTGAGTGTAAACAGAGGATGTCTGGTGTAAGGTTGGTGTGTTTACTGTGAGTGTAAACAGAGGATGTCTGGTGATGTGTTTACTGTGTGAGTGTAAACAGAGGATGTCTAGTGTAAGGTTGGTGTGTTTACTGTGTGAGTGTAAACAGAGGGATGTCTGGTGTAAAAGAGGTTGTTGGTGTGTTTACTGTGTGAGTGTAAACAGAGGATGTCTGGTGTAAGGTTGGTGTGTTTACTGTGTGAGTGTAAACAGAGGATGTCTGGTGTAAGGTTGATGTGTTTACTGTGTGAGTGTAAACAGAGGATGTCTGGTGTAAGGTTGGTGTGTTTACTGTGTGAGTGTAAACAGAGGATGTCTGGTGTAAGGTTGGTGTGTTTACTGTGTGAGTGTAAACAGAGGATGTCTGGTGTAAGGTTGGTGTGTTTACTGTGTGAGTGTAAACAGAGGATGTCTGGTGTAAGGTTGGTGTGTTTACTGTGTGAGTGTAAACAGAGGATGTCTGGTGTAAGGTTGGTGTGTTTACTGTGTGAGTGTAAACAGAGGATGTCTGGTGTAAGGTTGGTGTGTTTACTGTGTGAGTGTAAACAGAGGATGTCTGGTGTAAGGTTGGTGTGTTTACTGTGTGAGTGTAAACAGAGGATGTCTGGTGTAAGGTTGGTGTGTTTACTGTGTGAGTGTAAACAGAGGATGTCTGGTGTAAGGTTGGTGTGTTTACTGTGTGAGTGTAAACAGAGGATGTCTGGTGTAAGGTTGGTGTGTTTACTGTGTGAGTGTAAACAGAGGATGTCTGGTGTAAGGTTGGTGTGTTTACTGTGTGAGTGTAAACAGAGGATGTCTGGTGTAAGGTTGGTGTGTTTACTGTGTGAGTGTAAACAGAGGATGTCTGGTGTAAGGTTGGTGTGTTTACTGTGTGAGTGTAAACAGAGGATGTCTGGTGTAAGGTTGGTGTGTTTACTGTGTGAGTGTAAACAGAGGATGTCTGGTGTAAGGTTGGTGTGTTTACTGTGTGAGTGTAAACAGAGGATGTCTGGTGTAAGGTTGGTGTGTTTACTGTGTGAGTGTAAACAGAGGATGTCTGGTGTAAGGTTGGTGTGTTTACTGTGTGAGTGTAAACAGAGGATGTCTGGTGTAAGGTTGGTGTGTTTACTGTGTGAGTGTAAACAGAGGATGTCTGGTGTAAGGTTGGTGTGTTTACTGTGTGAGTGTAAACAGAGGATGTCTGGTGTAAGGTTGGTGTGTTTACTGTGTGAGTGTAAACAGAGGATGTCTGGTGTAAGGTTGATGTGTTTACTGTGTGAGTGTAAACAGAGGATGTCTGGTGTAAGGTTGATGTGTTTACTGTGTGAGTGTAAACAGAGGATGTCTGGTGTAAGGTTGGTGTGTTTACTGTGTGAGTGTAAACAGAGGATGTCTGGTGTAAGGTTGGTGTGTTTACTGTGTGAGTGTAAACAGAGGATGTCTGGTGTAAGGTTGGTGTGTTTACTGTGTGAGTGTAAACAGAGGATGTCTGGTGTAAGGTTGGTGTGTTTACTGTGTGAGTGTAAACAGAGGATGTCTGGTGTAAGGTTGGTGTGTTTACTGTGTGAGTGTAAACAGAGGATGTCTGGTGTAAGGTTGATGTGTTTACTGTGTGAGTGTAAACAGAGGATGTCTGGTGTAAGGTTGGTGTGTTTACTGTGTGAGTGTAAACAGAGGATGTCTGGTGTAAGGTTGGTGTGTTTACTGTGTGAGTGTAAACAGAGGATGTCTGGTGTAAGGTTGGTGTGTTTACTGTGTGAGTGTAAACAGAGGATGTCTAGGTTGGTGTGTCTGAGTGTAAGGTTGGTGTGTTTACTGTGTGAGTGTAAACAGAGGATGTCTGGTGTAAGGTTGATGTGTTTACTGTGTGAGTGTAAACAGAGGATGTCTGGTGTAAGGTTGATGTGTTTACTGTGTGAGTGTAAACAGAGGATGTCTGGTGTAAGGTTGGTGTGTTTACTGTGTGAGTGTAAACAGAGGATGTCTGGTGTAAGGTTGGTGTGTTTACTGTGTGAGTGTAAACAGAGGATGTCTGGTGTAAGGTTGGTGTGTTTACTGTGTGAGTGTAAACAGAGGATGTCTGGTGTAAGGTTGGTGTGTTTACTGTGTGAGTGTAAACAGAGGATGTCTGGTGTAAGGTTGATGTGTTTACTGTGTGAGTGTAAACAGAGGATGTCTGGTGTAAGGTTGGTGTGTTTACTGTGTGAGTGTAAACAGAGGATGTCTGGTGTAAGGTTGATGTGTTTACTGTGTGAGTGTAAACAGAGGATGTCTGGTGTAAGGTTGATGTGTTTACTGTGTGAGTGTAAACAGAGGATGTCTGGTGTAAGGTTGGTGTGTTTACTGTGTGAGTGTAAACAGAGGATGTCTGGTGTAAGGTTGATGTGTTTACTGTGTGAGTGTAAACAGAGGATGTCAGGTGTAAGGTTGTGTGTTTACTGTGTGAGTGTAAACAGAGGATGTCTGGTGTAAGGTTGGTGTGTTTACTGTGTGAGTGTAAACAGAGGATGTCTGGTGTAAGGTTGATGTGTTTACTGTGTGAGTGTAAACAGAGGATGTCTGGTGTAAGGTTGGTGTGTTTACTGTGTGAGTGTAAACAGAGGATGTCTGGTGTAAGGTTGGTGTGTTTACTGTGTGAGTGTAAACAGAGGATGTCTGGTGTAAGGTTGGTGTGTTTACTGTGTGAGTGTAAACAGAGGATGTCTGGTGTAAGGTTGGTGTGTTTACTGTGTGAGTGTAAACAGAGGATGTCTGGTGTAAGGTTGATGTGTTTACTGTGTGAGTGTAAACAGAGGATGTCTGGTGTAAGGTTGGTGTGTTTACTGTGTGAGTGTAAACAGAGGATGTCTGGTGTAAGGTTGGTGTGTTTACTGTGTGAGTGTAAACAGAGGATGTCTGGTGTAAGGTTGGTGTGTTTACTGTGTGAGTGTAAACAGAGGATCCCCCCTGAATGATCAGGAGGATGATTTTGAAGTCGCAGGCAGGGCTACCTCATCACGTGACCGCAGGCAGGGCTACCTCATCACGTGACCGCTACATTAGGCAGAGTTACTCATCACCTGAGCTTAAGTTCAATCTATCAGCTGTTGCTGTATGTGTCACTGTGTAGTGAGGAAGGGCCTTCTAACATTTCATCTCATGTGAGTTAAAACCTAGTTAGACAAAGAGGACCTCAGCTCTGAGAATCTCTCCGTGCTTCTCCATTCCCCACAGAACATTCCTGAGTCAGAGCCAACAATGATGTTTATAGAACCAAAACATTAGAAAAGACTAGAAAAAACTACCTCAGGCTGTTTCACTACTGGGACTGTACCTGGGAGTAGTCAGAGTGGAAGACATTTAATGAATTATGAGACAAATTACTGTAATTTTGGATCAGTACCTGCAGTTGCCTTTTAAGTCTGTGTGTGTGTGTGTGTGTGTGTGTGTGTGTGTGTGTGTGTGTGTGTGTGTGTGTGTGTGTGTGTGTGTGTGTGTGTGTGTGTGCGTGCGTGCGTGCGTGTGTGTGTGTGTGAGCGTGTGGTATGTGTAAGTGTGTGGTTAGAGTCCAGTGAGTGTATGTTGTGCCTGTCTGTGGAGGTGTGTATATTATTGTGCTACATGTAGACACAGTTCTGTATTTCTCAGTGGATCTGATCCATTCCAAGCTCCAGTAACCAGATTATAGAGAACAGGGTACCAGAGAGACAGGGCTCTATATAGTACAGTAACCAGATTAAAGAGAACAGTGTACCAGAGAGGCAGGGCTCTATATAGTACAGTAACCAGATTAAAGAGAACAGGGTACCAGAGAGACAGGGCTCTATATAGTACAGTAACCAGATTAAAGAGAACAGTGTACCAGAGAGGCAGGGCTCTATATAGTACAGTAACCAGATTAAAGAGAACAGTGTACCAGAGAGGCAGGGCTCTATATAGTACAGTAACCAGATTAAAGAGAACAGGGTACCAGAGAGACAGGGCTCTATATAGTACAGTAACTAGATTAAAGAGAACAGGGTACCAGAGAGACAGGGCTCTATATAGTACAGTAACCAGATTAAAGAGAACAGGGTACCAGAGAGACAGGGCTCTATATAGTACAGTAACCATATTAAAGAGAACAGGGTACCAGAGAGACAGGGCTCTATATAGTACAGTAACTAGATTAAAGAGAACAGGGTACCAGAGAGACAGGGCTCTATATAGTACAGTAACCAGATTAAAGAGAACAGGGTACCAGAGAGACAGGGCTCTATATAGTACAGTAACTAGATTAAAGAGAACAGGGTACCAGAGAGACAGGGCTCTATATAGTACAGTAACTAGATTAAAGAGAACAGGGTACCAGAGAGACAGGGCTCTATATAGTACAGTAACCAGATTAAAGAGAACAGGGTACCAGAGAGACAGGGCTCTATATAGTACAGTAACCAGATTAAAGAGAACAGGGTACCAGAGAGACAGGGCTCTATATAGTACAGTAACTAGATTAAAGAGAACAGGGTACCAGAGAGACAGGGCTCTATATAGTACAGTAACTAGATTAAAGAGAACAGGGTACCAGAGAGACAGGGCTCTATATAGTACAGTAACCATATTAAAGAGAACAGGGTACCAGAGAGACAGGGCTCTATATAGTACAGTAACTAGATTAAAGAGAACAGGGTACCAGAGAGACAGGGCTCTATATAGTACAGTAACCAGATTAAAGAGAACAGGGTACCAGAGAGACAGGGCTCTATATAGTACAGTAACTAGATGAAAGAGAACAGGGTACCAGAGAGACAGGGCTCTATATAGTACAGTAACTAGATGAAAGAGAACAGGGTACCAGAGAGACAGGGCTCTATATAGTACAGTAACTAGATGAAAGAGAACAGGGTACCAGAGAGACAGGGCTCTATATAGTACAGTAACCAGATTAACGAGAACAGGGTACCAAAGAGACAGGGCTCTATATAGTACAGTAACTAGATTAAATGTGTAATGTAATGTAGATTAAAGAGAACAGGGTACCAGAGAGACAGGGCTCTATATAGTACAGTAACCAGATTAAAGAGAACAGGGTACCAGAGAGACAGGGCTCTATATAGTACAGTAACCAGATTAAAGAGAACAGGGTACCAGAGAGACAGGGCTCTATATAGTACAGTAACTAGATTAAAGAGAACAGGGTACCAGAGAGACAGGGCTCTATATAGTACAGTAACCAGATGAAAGAGAACAGGGTACCAGAGAGACAGGGCTATATATAGTACAGTAACTAGATTGAAAGAGAACAGGAACTGATATCATCATGCTCAACAGCCCACTCATCGTATGGCCCCTCATCTGCTTCCCAACAAACCAATATCGAATAGCAAATGTAAATCCCTAACAGCACCCTATTCCTTATGTCATGCACTCCTTCTAGTCAGAGGTAGTGCACTATATAGGGAATAGGGGGTCATTTGGGACACAGACCAAGCCCAATGAGACTACTGGGAACAATCACTGCCCACTGCATAACAGTGATGTTACCGTACAGTCCGTGTGAAGTAAGACTTGGCACAGACAAACCTAATTCTTGAGAGTTATGGCATGGAAGGGATTGTAAAAAATGACCCTTGTGTCCCAATGTGTGCGTGTGTGCGTGTGACTGACTGGTCGTGCGTTGTGGGCTTGTGGTTTAGTTGTGAGAAGAACCAAACCCAATGAGTGTGTGTGTGTGTGTGTGTGTGTGTGTGTGTGTGTGTGTGTGTGTGTGTGTGTGTGTGTGTGTGTGTGTGTGTGTGTGTGTGTGTGTGTGTGTGTGTGTGTGTGTGTGTGTGTGTGTGTGTGTGTGTGTGTGTGTGTGTGTGTGTGTGCGTGCGTGCGTGCGTGCGTGTGTGTGTGTGTGTGCTTGTGTGTGTGTGTGTGTGTGCGAGCGTGCGTGTGTGTGTGTGTTTCTATCCAAACAAATCCCTGAAACTTAGCTCCTAGTCAGGTGTGAACCGTGCACTCTCAAACCACCATGACACAGTTGAAGTCAGAAGTTTACATACACTTAGGTTGGAGTCATTAAAACTCATTTTTCAACCACTCCACAAATTTCTTGTTAACAAACTATAGTTTTGGCAAGTCGGTTAGGACATCTACTTTGTGCATGACACAAGTAGTTTTTCCAACAATTGTTTACAGACAGATTATTTCACTTAAATTCACTGTATCACAATTCCAGTGGGTCAGAAGTTTACATACACTAAATTGACTGTGCCTTTCAACAGTTTGAAAATTCCAGAAAATGATGTCATGGCTTTAGAAGTTCTGAAAGGCTAATTGACATAATTTGAGTCAATTGGAGGTGTACCTGTGGATGTATTTCAAGGCCTACCTTCAAACTCAGTGCCTCTTTGCTTGACATCATGGGAAAATCAAATGAAATCAACCAAGACCTCAGTAAAAAATTGTAGACCTCCACAAGTCTGGTTCATCCTTGGGAGCAATTTCCAAACACCTGAAGGAACCACGTTCATCTGTACAAACAATAGGACATAAGTATAAACACCATGGGACCAGGCAGCCGTCATACCGCTCAGGAAGGAGATGTATCTATATCCACAGTAAAACGAGTCCTGTATCAGCATAACCTGAAAGGCCGCTCAGCAAGGAAGAAGCCACTGCTCCAAAACCGCCATAAAAAAGCCAGACTACGGTTTGCAATTGCACATGGGGACAAAGATTGTACTTTATGGAGAAATGTCCTCTGTTCTGATGAAACAAAAAATAGAACTGTTTGGCCATAATGACCATCGTTATGTTTGGAGGAAAAAGGGGGGAGGCTTGCAAGCCGAAGAACACCATCCCAACCGTGAAGCACGGGCGTGACAGCATCATGTTGTGGGGGTGCTTTGCTGCAGGAGGGACTGGTGCACTTCACAAAATAGATGAAATCATGAGGATGGAAAATTATGTGGATATACTGAAGTAACATCTTAAGACATCAGTCAGGAAGTTAAAGCTTGGTCGCAAATGGGTCTTCCAAATGGACAATGACCCCAAGCATACTTCCAAAGTTGTGGCAAAATGGCTTAAGGACAACAAAGTCAAGGTATTGGAGTGGCCATCACAAAGCCTCAATCCTATAGAACATTTGTGGGCAGAACTGAAAAAGAGTGTGGGAGCAAGGAGGCCTACAAACCTGACTCAGTTACACCAGCTCTGTCAGGAGGAATGGGATAAAATTCACCCAACTTATTGTGGGAAGCTTGTGGAAGGCTACCCGAAACATTTGACCCAAATTAAACTATTTAAAGGGAATGCTACCAAATACTAATTGAGTGTATGTAAACTTCTAACCCACTGGAAATGTGAAAGAAATAAAAGCTGAAATCAATCATTCTCTCTACTATTATTCTGATATTTCATATTATTACAATAAAGTGGTGATCCTAACTGACCTAAAACAGGGATTTTTTACTAAGATTAAATGTCAGGAATTGTGAGAAACTGAGGTCAAATGTATTTAGCTAAGATGTTAACTTCTGACTTCAACTGTATTTCTCTTCTAAGGGATGAGCATGGACATGGGGAATGTGTGAAGGGTTTTAGATTGATGATCAAACTAATGTGATGCTCTAGTGCTGTGTTGTAGTGACAGAAGATGAATCTATCTATGACACGGGGTGGTTACTGGGCTCTCTGTGTTGTAGTGATAGAAGATGAATCTATCTATGACACGGGGTGGTTACTGGTCTCTGTGTTGCAGTGATAGAAGATGAATCTATCTATGACACGGGGTGGTTACTGGTCTCTGTGTTGTAGTGACAGAAGATGAATCTATCTATGACACGGGGTGGTTACTGGTCTATGTGTTGTAGTGATAGATTCATCTTTTATCTATGACACGGGGTGGTTACTGGTCTCTGTGTTGTAGTGATAGAAGATGAATCTATCTATGACAGGGTGGTTACGGGGTGGTTACTGGTCTCTGTGTTGTAGTGATAGAAGATGAATCTATCTATGACACGGGGTGGTTACTGGTCTCTGTGTTGTAGTGATAGAAGATGAATCTATCTATGACACGGGGTGGTTACTGGGTCTCTGTGTTGTAGTGATAGATTCATTTTCTATCTATGACAAGATGAATCTATCTATGACACGGGGTGGTTACTGGTCTCTGTGTTGTAGTGATAGAAGATGAATCTATCTATGACACGGGGTGGTTACTGGTCTCTGTGTTGTAGTGATAGAAGATGAATCTATCTATGACACGGGGGTGGTTACTGGTCTCTGTGTTGTAGTGATAGAAGATGAATCTATCTATGACACGGGGTGGTTACTGGTCTCTGTGTTGTAGTGATAGAAGATGAATCTATCTATGACACGGGGTGGTTACTGGTCTCTGTGTTGTAGTGATAGAAGATGAATCTATCTATGACACGGGGTGGTTACTGGTCTCTGTGTTGTAGTGATAGAAGATGAATCTATCTATGACACGGGGTGGTTACTGGTCTCTGTGTTGTAGTGATAGAAGATGAATCTATCTATGACACGGGGTGGTTACTGGTCTCTGTGTTGTAGTGATAGAAGATGAATCTATCTATGACACGGGGTGGTTACTGGTCTCTGTGTTGTAGTGATAGAAGATGAATCTATCTATGACACGGGGTGGTTACTGGTCTCTGTGTTGTAGTGATAGAAGATGAATCTATCTATGACACGGGGTGGTTACTGGTCTCTGTGTTGTAGTGATAGAAGATGAATCTATCTATGACACGGGGTGGTTACTGGTCTCTGTGTTGTAGTGATAGAAGATGAATCTATCTATGACACGGGGTGGTTACTGGTCTCTGTGTTGTAGTGATAGAAGATGAATCTATCTATGACACGGGGTGGTTACTGGTCTCTGTGTTGTAGTGACAGAAGATGAATCTATCGGGGTGGTTATCTATGACACTATGGGGTGGTTACTGGTCTCTGTGTTGTAGTGATAGAAGATGAATCTATCTATGACACGGGGTGGTTACTGGTCTCTGTGTTGTAGTGATAGAAGATGAATCTATCTATGACACGGGGTGGTTACTGGTCTCTGTGTTGTAGTGATAGAAGATGAATCTATCTATGACACGGGGTGGTTACTGGTCTCTGTGTTGTAGTGATAGAAGATGAATCTATCTATGACACGGGGTGGTTACTGGTCTCTGTGTTGTAGTGATAGAAGATGAATCTATCTATGACACGGGGTGGTTACTGGTCTCTGTGTTGTAGTGACAGAAGATGAATCTATCTATGACATGGGGTGGTTACTGGTCTCTGTGTTGTAGTGATAGAAGATGAATCTATCTATGACACGGGGTGGTTACTGGTCTCTGTGTTGTAGTGATAGAAGATGAATCTATCTATGACACAGGGTGGTTACTGGTCTCTGTGTTGTAGTGATAGAAGATGAATCTATCTATGACACGGGTGGTTACTGGTCTCTGTGGTTGTAGTGACAGAAGATGAATCTATCTATGACACGGGGTGGTTACTGGTCTCTGTGTTGTAGTGATAGAAGATGAATCTATCTATGACACGGGGTGGTTACTGGTCTCTGTGTTGTAGTGATAGAAGATGAATCTATCTATGACACGGGTGGTTACTGGGCTCTGTGTTGTAGTGATAGAAGATGAATCTATCTATGACATGGGGTGGTTACTGGCTCTGTGTTGTAGTGATAGAAGATGAATCTATCTATGACACGGGGTGGTTACTGGTCTCTGTGTTGTAGTGATAGAAGATGAATCTATCTATGACACGGGGTGGTTACTGGGCTCTCTGTGTTGTAGTGATAGAAGATGAATCTATCTATGACACTGGGGTGGTTACTGGTCTCTGTGTTGTAGTGATAGAAGATGAATCTATCTATGACACGGGGTGGTTACTGGTCTCTGTGTTGTAGTGACAGAAGATGAATCTATCTATGACACGGGGTGGTTACTGGTCTCTGTGTTGTAGTGATAGAAGATGAATCTATCTATGACACGGGGTGGTTACTGGTCTCTGTGTTGTAGTGACAGAAGATGAATCTATCTATGACACGGGGTGGTTACTGGTCTCTGTGTTGTAGTGATAGAAGATGAATCTATCTATGACACGGGGTGGTTACTGGTCTCTGTGTTGTAGTGATAGAAGATGAATCTATCTATGACACGGGGTGGTTACTGGTCTCTGTGTTGTAGTGATAGAAGATGAATCTATCTATGACACGGGGTGGTTACTGGTCTCTGTGTTGTAGTGATAGAAGATGAATCTATCTATGACACGGGGTGGTTACTGGTCTCTGTGTTGTAGTGATAGAAGATGAATCTATCTATGACACGGGGTGGTTACTGGTCTCTGTGTTGTAGTGATAGAAGATGAATCTATCTATGACACGGGGTGGTTACTGGTCTCTGTGTTGTAGTGATAGAAGATGAATCTATCTATGACACGGGGTGGTTACTGGTCTCTGTGTTGTAGTGATAGAAGATGAATCTATCTAGTGACACTGTGGGGTGGTTACTGGTGCTCTGTGTTGTAGTGATAGAAGATGAATCTATCTATGACACGGGGTGGTTACTGGTCTCTGTGTTGTAGTGATAGAAGATGAATCTATCTATGACACGGGGTGGTTACTGGTCTCTGTGTTGTAGTGATAGAAGATGAATCTATCTATGACACGGGGTGGTTACTGGTCTCTGTGTTGTAGTGATAGAAGATGAATCTATCTATGACACGGGGTGGTTACTGGTCTCTGTGTTGTAGTGATAGAAGATGAATCTATCTATGACACGGGGTGGTTACTGGTCTCTGTGTTGTAGTGATAGAAGATGAATCTATCTATGACACTGTGTTGTAGTGGGTGGTTACTGGTCTCTGTGTTGTAGTGATAGAAGATGAATCTATCTATGACACGGGGTGGTTACTGGTCTCTGTGTTGTAGTGATAGAAGATGAATCTATCTATGACACGGGGTGGTTACTGGTCTCTGTGTTGTAGTGACAGAAGATGAATCTATCTATGACACGGGGTGGTTACTGGTCTCTGTGTTGTAGTGATAGAAGATGAATCTATCTATGACACGGGGTGGTTACTGGTCTCTGTGTTGTAGTGATAGAAGATGAATCTATCTATGACACGGGGTGGTTACTGGTCTCTGTGTTGTAGTGATAGAAGATGAATCTATCTATGACACGGGGTGGTTACTGGTCTCTGTGTTGTAGTGATAGAAGATGAATCTATCTATGACACGGGGTGGTTACTGGTCTCTGTGTTGTAGTGATAGAAGATGAATCTATCTATGACACGGGGTGGTTACTGGGCTCTCTGTGTTGTAGTGATAGAAGATGAATCTATCTATGACACGGGGTGGTTACTGGTCTCTGTGTTGTAGTGATAGAAGATGAATCTATCTATGACACTGGGGTGGTTGATAGAAGATGAATCTATCTGTGTTGTAGTGATAGAAGATGAATCTATCTATGACACGGGGTGGTTACTGGTCTCTGTGTTGTAGTGATAGAAGATGAATCTATCTATGACACGGGGTGGTTACTGGTCTCTGTGTTGTAGTGATAGAAGATGAATCTATCTATGACACGGGGTGGTTACTGGTCTCTGTGTTGTAGTGATAGAAGATGAATCTATCTATGACACGGGGTGGTTACTGGTCTCTGTGTTGTAGTGATAGAAGATGAATCTATCTATGACACGGGGTGGTTACGGGGTGGTTACTGTCTCTGTGTTGTAGTGATAGAAGATGAATCTATCTATGACACGGGGTGGTTACTGGTCTCTGTGTTGTAGTGATAGAAGATGAATCTATCTATGACACGGGGTGGTTACTGGTCTCTGTGTTGTAGTGATAGAAGATGAATCTATCTATGACACGGGGTGGTTACTGGTCTCTGTTGTAGTGATAGAAGATGAATCTATCTATGACACGGGGTGGTTACTGGTCTCTGTGTTGTAGTGATAGAAGATGAATCTATCTATGACACGGGGTGGTTACTGGTCTCTGTGTTGTAGTGATAGAAGATGAATCTATCTATGACACGGGGTGGTTACTGGTCTCTGTGTTGTAGTGATAGAAGATGAATCTATCTATGACACGGGGTGGTTACTGGTCTCTGTGTTGTAGTGATAGAAGATGAATCTATCTATGACACGGGGTGGTTACTGGTCTCTGTGTTGTAGTGATAGAAGATGAATCTATCTATGACACGGGGTGGTTACTGGTCTCTGTGTTGTAGTGATAGAAGATGAATCTATCTATGACACGGGGTGGTTACTGGTCTCTGTGTTGTAGTGATAGAAGAATCTATCTATGACACGGGGTGGTTACTGGTCTCTGTGTTGTAGTGATAGAAGATGAATCTATCTATTACTGGTCTCTGTGTTGTAGTGATAGAAGATGAATCTATCTATGACACGGGGTGGTTACTGGTCTCTGTGTTGTAGTGATAGAAGATGAATCTATCTATGAACTGGCTCTCTGTGTTGTAGTGAATCTATCTATGACACGGGGTGGTTACTGGTCTCTGTGTTGTAGTGATAGAAGATGAATCTATCTATGACACGGGGTGGTTACTGGTCTCTGTGTTGTAGTGATAGAAGATGAATCTATCTATGACACGGGGTGGTTACTGGTCTCTGTGTTGTAGTGATAGAAGATGAATCTATCTATGACACGGGGTGGTTACTGGGTCTCTGTGTTGTAGTGATAGAAGATGAATCTATCTATGATAGAAGATGAATCTATCTATGACACGGGGTGGTTACTGGTCTCTGTGTTGTAGTGATAGAAGATGAATCTATCTATGACACGGGGTGGTTACTGGTCTCTGTGTTGTAGTGATAGAAGATGAATCTATCTATGACACAGGGTGGTTACTGGTCTCTGTGTTGTAGTGATAGAAGATGAATCTATCTATGACACGGGGTGGTTACTGGTCTCTGTGTTGTAGTGATAGAAGATGAATCTATCTATGACACGGGGTGGTTACTGGTCTCTGTGTTGTAGTGATAGAAGATGAATCTATCTATGACACGGGGTGGTTACTGGTCTCTGTGTTGTAGTGATAGAAGATGAATCTATCTATGACGGGGTGGTTACTGGTCTCTGTGTTGTTGTAGATGATGACACGGGGTGGACTGGTCTCTGTGTTGTATAGAAGATGTCTATCTATGACACGGGGGTTACTGGTCTCTGTGTTGTAGTGATAGAAGATGAATCTATCTATGACATGGGGTGGTTACTGGGCTCTCTGTGTTGTAGTGATAGAAGATGAATCTATCTATGACACGGGGTGGTTACTGGTCTCAGGCTCTGTGTTGTAGTGATAGAAGATGAATCTATCTATGACACGGGGTGGTTACTGGTCTCTGTGTTGTAGTGATAGAAGATGAATCTATCTATGACACGGGGGTGGTTACTGGTCTCTGTGTTGTAGTGATAGAAGATGAATCTATCTATGACACGGGGTGGTTACTGGTCTCTGTGTTGTAGTGATAGAAGATGAATCTATCTATGACACGGGGTGGTTACTGGGCTCTGTGTTGTAGTGATAGTGATAGTTATCTATGACACGGGGTGGTTACTGGTCTCTGTGTTGTAGTGATAGAAGATGAATCTATCTATGACACGGGTGGTTACTGGTCTCTGTGTTGTAGTGATAGAAGATGAATCTATCTATGACACGGGGTGGTTACTGGTCTCTGTTGTAGTGACAGAAGATGATAGAAGTCCTAGGTTGATAGAAGATGAATCTATCTATGACACGGGGTGGTTACTGGTCTCTGTGTTGTAGTGATAGAAGATGAATCTATCTATGACACGGGGTGGTTACTGGTCTCTGTGTTGTAGTGATAGAAGATGAATCTATCTATGACACGGGGTGGTTACTGGGCTCTCTGTGTTGTAGTGATAGAAGATGAATCTATCTATGACACGGGGTGGTTACTGGTCTCTGTGTTGTAGTGATAGAAGATGAATCTATCTATGACACGGGGTGGTTACTGGTCTCTGTGTTGTAGTGATAGAAGATGAATCTATCTATGACACGGGGTGGTTACTGGTCTCTGTGTTGTAGTGATAGAAGATGAATCTATCTATGACACGGGGTGGTTACTGGTCTCTGTGTTGTAGTGATAGAAGATGAATCTATCTATGACACGGGGTGGTTACTGGTCTCTGTGTTGTAGTGATAGAAGATGAATCTATCTATGACGGGGTGGTTACTGGTCTCTGTGTTGTAGTGATAGAAGATGAATCTATCTATGGCCTCTGTGTTGTAGTGATAGAAGATGAATCTATCTATGACACGGGGGTGGTTACTGGGTCTCTGTGTTGTAGTGATAGAAGATGAATCTATCTATGACACGGGGTGGTTACTGGTCTCTGTTGTTGATAGAAGTGAATTCTATCTATGACGGGTGGTTAAGATGAATCTATCTATGACACGGGGTGGTTACTGGTCTCTGTGTTGTAGTGATAGAAGATGAATCTATCTATGACATGGGGTGGTTACTGGGCTCTCTGTGTTGTAGTGATAGAAGATGAATCTATCTATGACAATGGGTGGTTACGGGGTGGTTACTGGTCTCTGTGTTGTAGTGATAGAAGATGAATCTATCTATGACACGGGGTGGTTACTGGGTCTCTGTGTTGTAGTGATAGAAGATGAATCTATCTATGACTGGTCTCTGTGTTGGGGTGGTTACTGGTCTCTGTGTTGTAGTGATAGAAGATGAATCTATCTATGACACGGGGTGGTTACTGGGCTCTCTGTGTTGTAGTGATAGAAGATGAATCTATCTATGACACGGGGTGGTTACTGGTCTCTGTGTTGTAGTGATAGAAGATGATCTATCTATGACACGGGTGGTTACTGGTCTCTGTGTTGTAGTGATAGAAGATGAATCTATCTATGACGGGTGGTTACTGGGCTCGTGTTGTAGTGACAGAAGATGAATCTATCTATACGGGGTGGTTACTCTGTGTTGTAGTGATAGAAGATGAATCTATCTATGACACGGGTGGTTACTGGTCTCGTTGGGTAGAAGGTTACTGGTTACTGGTCTCTGTGTTGTAGTGATAGAAGATGAATCTATCTATGACACGGGGTGGTTACTGGTCTCTGTGTTGTAGTGATAGAAGATGAATCTATCTATGACACGGGGTGGTTACTGGTCTCTCTGTGTTGTAGTGATAGAAGATGAATCTATCTATGACACGGGGTGGTTACTGGTCTCTGTGTTGTAGTGATAGAAGATGAATCTATCTATGACATGGGGTGGTTACTGGTCTCTGTGTTGTAGTGATAGAAGATGAATCTATCTATGACACGGGGTGGTTACTGGTCTCTGTGTTGTAGTGATAGAAGATGAATCTATCTATGACACGGGGTGGTTACTGGTCTCTGTGTTGTAGTGATAGAAGATGAATCTATCTATGACACGGGGTGGTTACTGGTCTCTGTGTTGTAGTGATAGAAGATGAATCTATCTATGACACGGGGTGGTTACTGGTCTCTGTGTTGTAGTGATAGAAGATGAATCTATCTATGACACGGGGTGGTTACTGGTCTCTGTGTTGTAGTGATAGAAGATGAATCTATCTATGACACGGGGTGGTTACTGGTCTCTGTGTTGTAGTGATAGAAGATGAATCTATCTATGACACGGGGTGGTTACTGGTCTCTGTGTTGTAGTGATAGAAGATGAATCTATCTATGACACGGGGTGGTTACTGGTCTCTGTGTTGTAGTGATAGAAGATGAATCTATCTATGACACGGGGTGGTTACTGGTCTCTGTGTTGTAGTGATAGAAGATGAATCTATCTATGACACGGGGTGGTTACTGGGCTCTGACCTGTTGTAGTGATAGAAGATGAATCTATCTATGACACGGGGTGGTTACTGGTCTCTGTGTTGTAGTGATAGAAGATGAATCTATCTATGACACGGGGTGGTTACTGGGCTCTGTGTTGTAGTGATAGAAGATGAATCTATCTATGACACGGGGTGGTTACTGGTCTCTGTGTTGTAGTGATAGAAGATGAATCTATCTATCTATCTATAGATGAATCTATCTATGGGGTGGTTACTGGTCTCTGTGTTGTAGTGATAGAAGATGAATCTATCTATGACACGGGGTGGTTACTGGTCTCTGTGTTGTAGTGATAGAAGATGAATCTATCTATGACACGGGGTGGTTACTGGGCTCTCTGTGTTGTAGTGATAGAAGATGAATCTATCTATGACACGGGGTGGTTACTGGTCTCTGTGTTGTAGTGATAGAAGATGAATCTATCTATGACACGGGGTGGTTACTGGTCTCTGTGTTGTAGTGATAGAAGATGAATCTATCTATGACATGGGGTGGTTACTGGTCTCTGTGTTGTAGTGACAGAAGATGAATCTATCTATGACACGGGGTGGTTACTGGTCTCTGTGTTGTAGTGATAGAAGATGAATCTATCTATGACACGGGGTGGTTACTGGTCTCTGTGTTGTAGTGATAGAAGATGAATCTATCTATGAATCTATCGGGGTGGTTACTGGTCTCTGTGTTGTAGTGATAGAAGATGAATCTATCTATGACACGGTAGGTGGTTACTGGTCTCTGTGTTGTAGTGATAGAAGATGAATCTATCTATGACACGGGGTGGTTACTGGTCTCTGTGTTGTAGTGATAGAAGATGAATCTATCTATGACACGGGGTGGTTACTGGGCTCTGTGTTGTAGTGATAGAAGATGAATCTATCTATGACACGGGGTGGTTACTGGTCTCTGTGTTGTAGTGATAGAAGATGAATCTATCTATGACACGGGGTGGTTACTGGTCTCTGTGTTGTAGTGATAGAAGATGAATCTATCTATGACACGGGGTGGTTACTGGGCTCTCTGTGTTGTAGTGATAGAAGATGAATCTATCTATGACACGGGGTGGTTACTGGTCTCTGTGTTGTAGTGATAGAAGATGAATCTATCTATGACACGGGGTGGTTACTGGTCTCTGTGTTGTAGTGATAGAAGATGAATCTATCTATGACACGGGGTGGTTACTGGTCTCTGTGTTGTAGTGATAGAAGATGAATCTATCTATGACACGTGGGGTGGTTACTGGTCTCTGTGTTGTAGTGATAGAAGATGAATCTATCTATGACACGGGGTGGTTACTGGTCTCTGTGTTGTAGTGATAGAAGATGAATCTATCTATGACACGGGGTGGTTACTGGGCTCTGTGTTGTAGTGATAGAAGATGAATCTATCTATGACACGGGGTGGTTACTGGTCTCTGTGTTGTAGTGATAGAAGATGAATCTATCTATGACACGGGGTGGTTACTGGTCTCTGTGTTGTAGTGATAGAAGATGAATCTATCTATGACACGGGGTGGTTACTGGTCTCTGTGTTGTAGTGATAGAAGATGAATCTATCTATGACACGGGGTGGTTACTGGGCTCTGTGTTGTAGTGATAGAAGATCATTTCTATCTATGATGAATCTGTGTTGTATCTATGAATCTATCGGGGTGGTTACTGGTCTCTGTGTTGTAGTGATAGAAGATGAATCTATCTATGACACGGGGTGGTTACTGACAGAAGGAATCTATCTATCTCTGTGTTGTAGTGATAGAAGATGAATCTATCTATGACACGGGGTGGTTACTGGTCTCTGTGTTGTAGTGATAGAAGATGAATCTATCTATGACACGGGGTGGTTACTGGGCTCTGTGTTGTAGTGATAGAAGATGAATCTATCTATGACACGGGGTGGTTACTGGTCTCTGTGTTGTAGTGATAGAAGATGAATCTATCTATGACATGGGGTGGTTACTGGTCTCTGTGTTGTAGTGATAGAAGATGAATCTATCTATGACACGGGGTGGTTACTGGGCTCTGTGTTGGGTGATAGATTCATCTTCTATCTGGGTTACTGGTCTCTGTGTTGTAGTGATAGAAGATGAATCTATCTATGACACGGGGTGGTTACTGTCTCTCTGTGTTGTAGTGATAGAAGATGAATCTATCTATGACACGGGGTGGTTACTGGTCTCTGTGTTGTAGTGATAGAAGATGAATCTATCTATGACACGGGGTGGTTACTGGTCTCTGTGTTGTAGTGATAGAAGATGAATCTATCTATGACACGGGGTGGTTACTGGTCTCTGTGTTGTAGTGATAGAAGATGAATCTATCTATGACACGGGGGTGGTTACTGGTCTCTGTGTTGTAGTGATAGAAGATGAATCTATCTATGACACGGGGTGGTTACTGGTCTCTGTGTTGTAGTGATAGAAGATGAATCTATCTATGACACGGGGTGGTTACTGGTCTCTGTGTTGTAGTGATAGAAGATGAATCTATCTATGACACGGGGTGGTTACTGGTCTCTGTGTTGTAGTGATAGAAGATGAATCTATCTATGACACGGGGTGGTTACTGGTCTCTGTGTTGTAGTGATAGAAGATGAATCTATCTATGACACGGGGTGGTTACTGGTCTCTGTGTTGTAGTGATAGAAGATGATCTATCTATGACACGGGGTGGTTACTGGTCTCTGTGTTGTAGTGATAGAAGAGAATCTATCTATGACACGGGGTGGTTACTGGTCTCTGTGTTGTAGTGATAGAAGATGAATCTATCTATGACACGGGGTGGTTACTGGTCTCTGTGTTGTAGTGATAGAAGATGAATCTATCTATGACACGGGGTGGTTACTGGTCTCTGTGTTGTAGTGATAGAAGATGAATCTATCTATGACACGGGGTGGTTACTGGGCTCTGTGTTGTAGTGATAGAAGATGAATCTATCTATGACACGGGTGGTTACTGGTCTCTGTGTTGTAGTGATAGAAGATGAATCTCTGTGTTGTAGTGATGAAAGTAGATCTATCTATGACACGGGGTGGTTACTGGGCTCTCTGTGTTGTAGTGATAGAAGATGAATCTATCTATGACACGGGGTGGTTACTGGTCTCTGTGTTGTAGTGACAGAAGATGAATCTATCTATGACACGGGGTGGTTACTGGTCTCTGTGTTGTAGTGATAGAAGATGAATCTATCTATGACACGGGGTGGTTACTGGTCTCTGTGTTGTAGTGATAGAAGATGAATCTATCTATGACACGGGGTGGTTACTGGTCTCTGTGTTGTAGTGATAGAAGATGAATCTATCTATGACACGGGGTGGTTACTGGTCTCGTGTTGTAGTGATAGAAGATGAATCTATCTATGACACGGGGTGGTTACTGGTCTCTGTGTTGTAGTGATAGAAGATGAATCTATCTATGACACGGGGTGGTTACTGGGCTCTGTGTTGTAGTGATAGAAGATGAATCTATCTATGACACGGGGTGGTTACTGGTCTCTGTGTTGTAGTGATAGAAGATGAATCTATCTATGACACTGTGGGTGGTTACTGGTTACCTCTGTGTTGTAGTGATAGAAGATGAATCTATCTATGACACGGGGTGGTTACTGGCTCTCTGTGTTGTAGTGATAGAAGATGAATCTATCTATGACACGGGTGGTTACTGGGCTCTGTGTTGTAGTGATAGATTCTATCTTTTCTATCTATGACACGGGGTGGTTACTGGTCTCTGTGTTGTAGTGATAGAAGATGAATCTATCTATGACACGGGGTGGTTACTGGTCTCTGTGTTGTAGTGATAGAAGATGAATCTATCTATGACACGGGGTGGTTACTGGGCTCTGTGTTGTAGTGATAGAAGATGAATCTATCTATGACACGGGGTGGTTACTGGGTCTCTGTGTTGTAGTGATAGAAGATGAATACTAGTCTCTGTGTTGTAGTGATATGACACGGGGTGGTTACTGGTCTCTGTGTTGTAGTGATAGAAGATGAATCTATCTATGACACGGGGTGGTTACTGGGCTCTGTGTTGTAGTGATAGAAGATGAATCTATCTATGACACGGGGTGGTTACTGGTCTCTGTGTTGTAGTGATAGAAGATGAATCTATCTATGACACGGGGTGGTTACTGGTCTCTGTGTTGTAGTGATAGAAGATGAATCTATCTATGACACGGGGTGGTTACTGGTCTCTGTGTTGTAGTGATAGAAGATGAATCTATCTATGACACGGGGTGGTTACTGGTCTCTGTGTTGTAGTGATAGAAGATGAATCTATCTATGACACGGGGTGGTTACTGGTCTCTGTGTTGTAGTGATAGAAGATGAATCTATCTATGACACGGGGTGGTTACTGGTCTCTGTGTTGTAGTGATAGAAGATGAATCTATCTATGACACGGGGGTGGTTACTGGTCTCTGTGTTGTAGTGATAGAAGATGAATCTATCTATGACACGGGGTGGTTACTGGTCTCTGTGTTGTACTGGTCTCTGTGTTGATGACCCAGAAGATGAATCTATCTATGACACGGGGTGGTTACTGGTCTCTGTGTTGTAGTGTAGTGATAGATTCATCAGAAGATGAATCTATCTATGACACGGGGTGGTTACTGGTCTCTGTGTTGTAGTGATAGAAGATGAATCTATCATTGTAGTGATATGACACGGGGTGGTTACTGGTCTCTGTGTTGTAGTGATAGAAGATGAATCTATCTATGACACGGGGTGGTTACTGGTCTCTGTGTTGTAGTGATAGAAGATGAATCTATCTATGACACGGGGTGGTTACTGGTCTTCATTTGTAGTGATAGAAGATGAATCTATCTATGACAGATGGGCTCTGTGTTGTAGTGATAGATTTTCTATCTATGACACGGGGGTGGTTACTGGTCTCTGTGTTGTAGTGATAGAAGATGAATCTATCTATGACACGGGGGTGGTTACTGGTCTCTGTGTTGTAGTGATAGAAGATGAATCTATCTATGACACGGGGTGGTTACTGGTCTCTGTGTTGTAGTGATAGAAGATGAATCTATCTATGACACGGGGTGGTTACTGGGCTCTGTGTTGTAGTGATAGAAGATGAATCTATCTATGACACGGGTGGTTACTGGTCTCTGTGTTGTAGTGACAGAAGATGAATCTATCTAGAAGATGACACGGGGTGGTTACTGGTCTCTGTGTTGTAGTGATAGAAGATGAATCTATCTATGACACGGGGTGGTTACTGGTCTCTGTGTTGTAGTGATAGAAGATGAATCTATCTATGACATGGGGTGGTTACTGGTCTCTGTGTTGTAGTGATAGAAGATGAATCTATCTATGACACGGGTGGTTACTGGTCTCTGTGTTGTAGTGATAGAAGATGAATCTATCTATGACACGGGGTGGTTACTGGTCTCTGTGTTGTAGTGATAGAAGATGAATCTATCTATGACACGGGGTGGTTACTGGTGCAAGGTCTCTGTGTTGTAGTGATAGAAGATGAATCTATCTATGACACGGGGTGGTTACTGGTCTCTGTGTTGTAGTGATAGAAGATGAATCTATCTATGACACGGGGTGGTTACTGGGCTCTGTGTTGTAGTGATAGAAGATGAATCTATCTATGACACGGGGTGGTTACTGGGCTCTGTGTTGTAGTGATAGGATCTATCTATGACACGGGGTGGTTACTGGTCTCTGTGTTGTAGTGATAGAAGATGAATCTATCTATGACATGGGGTGGTTACTGGGCTCTCTGTGTTGTAGTGTAGAAGATGAATCTATCTATGACAGACTGGGCTCTGTGTTGTAGTGATAGATTCATCTTCTATCTATGACACGGGGTGGTTACTGGTCTCTGTGTTGTAGTGATAGAAGATGAATCTATCTATGACACGGGGTGGTTACTGGTCTCTGTGTTGTAGTGATAGAAGATGAATCTATCTATGACACGGGGTGGTTACTGATCTCTGTGGTGATAGAAGATGAATCTATCTATGACACGGGGTGGTTACTGGCTCTGTGTTGTAGTGATAGAAGATGAATCTATCTATGACACGGGGTGGTTACTGGTCTCTGTGTTGTAGTGATAGAAGATGAATCTATCTATGACACGGGGTGGTTACTGGTCTCTGTGTTGTAGTGATAGAAGATGAATCTATCTATGACACGGGGTGGTTACTGGTCTCTGTGTTGTAGTGATAGAAGATGAATCTATCTATGACACGGGGTGGTTACTGGGCTCTGTGTTGTAGTGATAGAAGATGAATCTATCTATGACACGGGGTGGTTACTGGTCTCTGTGTTGTAGTGATAGAAGATGAATCTATCTATGACACGGGGTGGTTACTGGTCTCTGTGTTGTAGTGATAGAAGATGAATCTATCTATGACACGGGAAGATGTGAATCTATCTATGACACGGGGGTGGTCTCTGTGTTGTAGTGATAGAAGATGAATCTATCTATGACACGGGGTGGTTACTGGTCTCTGTGTTGTAGTGATAGAAGATGAATCTATCTATGACACGGGGTGGTTACTGGGCTCTGTGTTGTAGTGATAGAAGATGAATCTATCTATGACACGGGGTGGTTACTGGGCTCTCTAGTGATAGAAGATGAACATCTATGACACGGGTGGTTACTGGCTCTCTGTGTTGTAGTGATAGAAGATGAATCTATCTATGACACGGGGGTGGTTACTGGTCTCTGTGTTGTAGTGATAGAAGATGAATCTATCTATGACACGGTGGTTACTGGTCTCTGTGTTGTAGTGACAGAAGATGAATCTATCTATGACACGGGGGTGGTTACTGGTCTCTGTGTTGTAGTGATAGAAGATGAATCTATCTATGACACGGGGTGGTTACTGGTCTCTGTGTTGTAGTGATAGAAGATGAATCTATCTATGACACGGGGTGGTTACTGGTCTCTGTGTTGTAGTGATAGAAGATGAATCTATCTATGACACAGGGGTGGTTACTGGTCTCTGTGTTGTAGTGATAGAAGATGAATCTATCTATGACACGGGGTGGTTACTGGGCTCTCTGTGTTGTAGTGATAGAAGATGAATCTATCTATGACACGGGGTGGTTACTGGTCTCTGTGTTGTAGTGATAGAAGATGAATCTATCTATGACACGGGGTGGTTACTGTCTCTGTGTTGTAGTGATAGAAGATGAATCTATCTATGACACGGGGTGGTTACTGGTCTCTGTGTTGTAGTGATAGAAGATGAATCTATCTATGACACGGGGTGGTTACTGGTCTCTGTGTTGTAGTGATAGAAGATGAATCTATCTATGACACGGGGTGGTTACTGGTCTCTGTGTTGTAGTGATAGAAGATGAATCTATCTATGACACGGGGTGGTTACTGGGCTCTGTGTTGTAGTGATAGAAGATGAATCTATCTATGACACGGGGTGGTTACTGGGCTCTGTGTTGTAGTGATAGAAGATGGATCTATCTATGACGGGGTGGTTACTGGGCTCTGTGTTGTAGTGATAGAAGATGAATCTATCTATGACACGGGGTGGTTACTGGTCTCTGTGTTGTAGTGATAGAAGATGAATCTATCTATGACACGGGGTGGTTACTGGGCTCTCTGTGTTGTAGTGATAGAAGATGAATCTATTCATGACACGGGGGTGGTTACTGGCTCTCTGTGTTGTAGTGATAGAAGATGAATCTATCTATGACACGGGGTGGTTACTGGGCTCTCTGTGTTGTAGTGATAGAAGATGAATCTATCTATGACACGGGGTGGTTACTGGTCTCTGTGTTGTAGTGATAGAAGATGAATCTATCTATGACATGGGGTGGTTACTGGTCTCTGTGTTGTAGTGATAGAAGATGAATCTATCTATGACACAGGGTGGTTACTGGGCTCTCTGTGTTGTAGTGATAGAAGATGAATCTATCTATGACACGGGGTGGTTACTGGTCTCTGTGTTGTAGTGATAGAAGATGAATCTATCTATGACACGGGGTGGTTACTGGTCTCTGTGTTGTAGTGATAGAAGATGAATCTATCTATGACACGGGGGTGGTTACTGGTCTCTGTGTTGTAGTGACAGAAGATGAATCTATCTATGACACGGGGTGGTTACTGGGCTCTCTGTGTTGTAGTGATAGAAGATGAATCTATCTATGACACGGGGTGGTTACTGGTCTCTGTGTTGTAGTGACAGAAGATGAATCTATCTATGACACGGGGTGGTTACTGGTCTCTGCGTTGTAGTGATAGAAGATGAATCTATCTATGACATGGGGTGGTTACTGGTCTCTGTGTTGTAGTGATAGAAGATGAATCTATCTATGACACGGGGTGGTTACTGGTCTCTGTGTTGTGATAGAAGATGAATCTATCTATGACACGGGGTGGTTACTGGTCTCTGTGTTGTAGTGATAGAAGATGAATCTATCTATGACACGGGGTGGTTACTGGGTCTCTGTGTTGTAGTGATAGAAGATGAATCTATCTATGACACGGGGTGGTTACTGGGTCTCTGTGTTGTAGTGATAGAAGATGAATCTATCTATGACACGGGGTGGTTACTGGTCTCTGTGTTGTAGTGATAGAAGATGAATCTATCTATGACAAGGTGGTTACTGGGCTCTGTGTTGTAGTGATAGATTCATCTTCTATTACTGGGTCTCTGTGTTGTAGTGATAGAAGATGAATCTATCTATGACACGGGGTGGTTACTGGTCTCTGTGTTGTAGTGATAGAAGATGAATCTATCTATGACACGGGGTGGTTACTGGTCTCTGTGTTGTAGTGATAGAAGATGAATCTATCTATGACACGGGTGGTTACTGGGCTCTGTGTTGTAGTGATAGAAGATTTTCTATCTATGACACGGGGTGGTTACTGGTCTCTGTGTTGTAGTGATAGAAGATGAATCTATCTATGACACGGGGTGGTTACTGGTCTCTGTGTTGTAGTGATAGAAGATGAATCTATCTATGACATCGGGGTGGTTACTGGGCTCTCTGTGTTGTAGTGATAGAAGATGAATCTATCTATGACACGGGGTGGTTACTGGGCTCTCTGTGCTGTAGTGATAGAAGATGAATCTATCTATGACACGGGGTGGTTACTGGTCTCTGTGTTGTAGTGATAGAAGATGAATCTATCTATGACACCGGGTGGTTACTGGTCTCTGTGTTGTAGTGATAGAAGATGAATCTATCTATGACACGGGGTGGTTACTGGGCTCTCTGTGTTGTAGTGATAGAAGATGAATCTATCTATGACACGGGGTGGTTACTGGTCTCTGTGTTGTAGTGATAGAAGATGAATCTATCTATGACACGGGGTGGTTACTGATCTCTGTGTTGTAGTGATAGAAGATGAATCTATCTATGACACGGGGTGGTTACTGGGCTCTGTGTTTGTGACAGAAGATGAATCTATCTATGACACGGGGTGGTTACTTGCCTTGTGTTGTAGATAGAAGATGGATCTATCTATGACACGGGGTGGTTACTGGTCTCTGTGTTGTAGTGACAGAAGATGAATCTATCTATGACACGGGGTGGTTACTGGTCTCTGTGTTGTAGTGATAGAAGATGAATCTATCTATGACACGGGGTGGTTACTGGGTCTCTGCGTTGTAGTGATAGAAGATGAATCTATCTATGACACGGGGTGGTTACTGGTCTCTGTGTTGTAGTGATAGAAGATGAATCTATCTATGACCGGGGTGGTTACTGGGCTCTGTGTTGTAGTGATAGATTCATCTTCTATCTATGACACAGGGTGGTTACTGGTCTCTGTGTTGTAGTGATAGAAGATGAATCTATCTATGACACGGGGTGGTTACTGGTCTCTGTGTTGTAGTGATAGAAGATGAATCTATCTATGACACGGGGTGGTTACTGGTCTCTGTGTTGTAGTGATAGAAGATGAATCTATCTATGACACGGGGTGGTTACTGGCTCTGTGTTGTAGTGACAGAAGATGAATCTATCTATGACACGGGGTGGTTACTGGTCTCTGTGTTGTAGTGATAGAAGATGGATCTATCTATGACACGGGTGGTTACTGGTCTCTGTGTTGTAGTGACAGAAGATGAATCTATCTATGACACGGGGTGGTTACTGGGCTCTCTGTGTTGTAGTGATAGAAGATGGATCTATCTATGACACGGGGTGGTTACTGGTCTCTGTGTTGTAGTGATAGAAGATGAATCTATCTATGACATGGGGTGGTTACTGGTCTCTGTTGTTGATAGAAGATGATCTATGACACGGGTGGTTGGTCTCTGTGTTGTAGTGATAGAAGATCTATCTATGACACGGGGTGGTTACTGGTCTCTGTGTTGTAGTGATAGAAGATGAATCTATCTATGACACGGGGTGGTTACTGGTCTCTGTGTTGTAGTGATAGAAGATGAATCTATCTATGACACGGGGTGGTTACTGGTCTCTGTGTTGTAGTGATAGAAGATGGATCTATCTATGACACGGGGTGGTTACTGGGCTCTGTGTTGCAGTGATAGAAGATGAATCTATCTATGACACGGTGGTTACTGGTCTCTGTGTTGTAGTGATAGAAGATGTTGTAGTGATGACAGAAGATGAATCTATCTATGACACGGGGTGGTTACTGGTCTCTGTGTTGTAGTGACAGAAGATGAATCTATCTATGACACGGGGTGGTTACTGGTCTCTGTGTTGTAGTGATAGAAGATGAATCTATCTATGACGTGGGGTGGTTACTGGTCTCTGTGTTGTAGTGATAGAAGATGAATCTATCTATGACACGTGGGGTGGTTACTTTGTCTCTGTGTTGTAGTGATAGAAGATGAATCTATCTATGACACGGGGTGGTTACTGGGCTCTCTGTGTTGTAGTGATAGAAGATTTTCTATCTATGACACGGGTGGTTACTGGTCTCTGTGTTGTAGTGATAGAAGATGAATCTATCTATGACACGGGGTGGTTACTGGGCTCTCTGTGTTGTAGTGATAGAAGATGAATCTATCTATGACACGGGGTGGTTACTGGTCTCTGTGTTGTAGTGATAGAAGATGAATCTATCTATGACACGGGGGTGGTTACTGGTCTCTGTGTTGTAGTGATAGAAGATGAATCTATCTATGACACGGGGTGGTTACTGGGCTCTGTGTTGTAGTGATAGAAGATGAATCTATCTATGACACGGGGTGGTTACTGGGCTCTGTGTTGTAGTGATAGAAGATGAATCTATCTATGACACGGGGTGGTTACTGGGCTCTGTGTTGTAGTGATAGAAGATGAATCTATCTATGACACGGGGTGGTTACTGGGTCTCTGTGTTGTAGTGATAGAAGATGAATCTATCTATGACACGGGGTGGTTACTGGGTCTCTGCGTTGTAGTGATAGAAGATGAATCTATCTATGACACGGGGTGGTTACTGGTCTCTGTGTTGTAGTGATAGAAGATGAATCTATCTATGACATCGGGTGGTTACTGGTCTCTGTGTTGTAGTGATAGAAGATGAATCTATCTATGACACGTTGGTGATGAATTATCTGGGCTCTCTGTGTTGTAGTGATAGAAGATGAATCTATCTATGACACGGGGTGGTTACTGGTCTCTGTGTTGTAGTGATAGAAGATGAATCTATCTATGACACGGGGTGGTTACTGGTCTCTGTGTTGTAGTGATAGAAGATGAATCTATCTACACACGGGTGGTTACTGGTCTCTGTGTTGTAGTGACAGAAGATGAATCTATCTATGACACGGGGTGGTTACTGGGCTCTCTGTGTTGTAGTGATAGAAGATGGATCTATCTATGACACGGGTGGCTACTGGTCTCTGTGTTGTAGTGACAGAAGATGAATCTATCTATGACACGGGGTGGTTACTGGGCTCTCTGTGTTGTAGTGATAGAAGATGGATCTATCTATGACACGGGGTGGTTACTGGTCTCTGTGTTGTAGTGATAGAAGATGAATCTATCTATGACACGGGGTGGTTACTGGTCTCTGTGTTGTAGTGATAGAAGATGAATCTATCTATGACACGGGGTGGTTACTGGTCTCTGTGTTGTAGTGATAGAAGATGAATCTATCTATGACACGGGGTGGTTACTGGTCTCTGTGTTGTAGTGATAGAAGATGAATCTATCTATGACACGGGGTGGTTACTGGTCTCTGTGTTGTAGTGATAGAAGATGAATCTATCTATGACACGGGGTGGTTACTGGGTCTCTGTGTTGTAGTGATAGAAGATGAATCTATCTATGACACGGGGTGGTTACTGGGCTCTCTGTGTTGTAGTGATAGAAGATGAATCTATCTATGACACGGGGTGGTTACTGGTCTCTGTGTTGTAGTGATAGAAGATGAATCTATCTATGACACGGGGTGGTTACTGGTCTCTGTGTTGTAGTGATAGAAGATGAATCTATCTATGACACGGGGTGGTTACTGGTCTCTGTGTTGTAGTGATAGAAGATGAATCTATCTATGACACGGGGTGGTTACTGGTCTCTGTGTTGTAGTGATAGAAGATGAATCTATCTATGACACGGGGTGGTTACTGGGTCTCTGTGTTGTAGTGATAGAAGATGAATCTATCTATGACACGGGGTGGTTACTGGGTCTCTGTGTTGTAGTGATAGAAGATGAATCTATCTATGACACGGGGTGGTTACTGGTCTCTGTGTTGTAGTGATAGAAGATGAATCTATCTATGACACGGGGTGGTTACTGGTCTCTGTGTTGTAGTGATAGAAGATGAATCTATCTATGACACGGGGTGGTTACTGGGTCTCTGTGTTGTAGTGATAGAAGATGAATCTATCTATGACACGGGGTGGTTACTGGTCTCTGTGTTGTAGTGATAGAAGATGAATCTATCTATGACACGGGGTGGTTACTGGTCTCTGTGTTGTAGTGATAGAAGATGAATCTATCTATGACACGGGGTGGTTACTGGGTCTCTGTGTTGTAGTGATAGAAGATGAATCTATCTATGACACGGGGTGGTTACTGGTCTCTGTGTTGTAGTGATAGAAGATGAATCTATCTATGACACGGGGTGGTTACTGGTCTCTGTGTTGTAGTGATAGAAGATGAATCTATCTATGACACGGGGTGGTTACTGGTCTCTGTGTTGTAGTGATAGAAGATGAATCTATCTATGACACGGGGTGGTTACTGGGCTCTCTGTGTTGTAGTGATAGAAGATGAATCTATCTATGACACGGGGTGGTTACTGGTCTCTGTGTTGTAGTGATAGAAGATGAATCTATCTATGACACGGGGTGGTTACTGGGCTCTCTGTGTTGTAGTGATAGAAGATGAATCTATCTATGACACGGGGTGGTTACTGGGTCTCTGTGTTGTAGTGATAGAAGATGAATCTATCTATGACACGGGGTGGTTACTGGTCTCTGTGTTGTAGTGATAGAAGATGAATCTATCTATGACACGGGGTGGTTACTGGTCTCTGTGTTGTAGTGATAGAAGATGAATCTATCTATGACACGGGGTGGTTACTGGCTCTCTGTGTTGTAGTGATAGAAGATGAATCTATCTATGACACGGGGTGGTTACTGGTCTCTGTGTTGTAGTGATAGAAGATGAATCTATCTATGACACGGGGTGGTTACTGGTCTCTGTGTTGTAGTGATAGAAGATGAATCTATCTATGACACGGGGTGGTTACTGGTCTCTGTGTTGTAGTGATAGAAGATGAATCTATCTATGACACGGGGTGGTTACTGGGCTCTGTGTTGTAGTGATAGAAGATGAATCTATCTATGACACGGGGTGGTTACTGGTCTCTGTGTTGTAGTGATAGAAGATGAATCTATCTATGACACGGGGTGGTTACTGGGCTCTCTGTGTTGTAGTGATAGAAGATGAATCTATCTATGACACGGGGTGGTTACTGGTCTCTGTGTTGTAGTGATAGAAGATGAATCTATCTATGACACGGGGTGGTTACTGGTCTCTGTGTTGTAGTGATAGAAGATGAATCTATCTATGACACGGGGTGGTTACTGGTCTCTGTGTTGTAGTGATAGAAGATGAATCTATCTATGACACGGGGTGGTTACTGGTCTCTGTGTTGTAGTGATAGAAGATGAATCTATCTATGACACGGGGTGGTTACTGGGCTCTCTGTGTTGTAGTGATAGAAGATGAATCTATCTATGACACGGGGTGGTTACTGGCTCTCTGTGTTGTAGTGATAGAAGATGAATCTATCTATGACACGGGGTGGTTACTGGTCTCTGTGTTGTAGTGATAGAAGATGAATCTATCTATGACACGGGGTGGTTACTGGTCTCTGTGTTGTAGTGATAGAAGATGAATCTATCTATGACACGGGGTGGTTACTGGTCTCTGTGTTGTAGTGATAGAAGATGAATCTATCTATGACACGGGGTGGTTACTGGTCTCTTGTGTTGTAGTGATAGAAGATGAATCTATCTATGACACGGGGTGGTTACTGGTCTCTGTGTTGTAGTGATAGAAGATGAATCTATCTATGACACGGGGTGGTTACTGGTCTCTGTGTTGTAGTGATAGAAGATGAATCTATCTATGACACGGGGGTGGTTACTGGTCTCTGTGTTGTAGTGATAGAAGATGAATCTATCTATGACACGGGGTGGTTACTGGGTCTCTGTGTTGTAGTGATAGAAGATGAATCTATCTATGACACGGGGTGGTTACTGGGCTCTCTGTGTTGTAGTGATAGAAGATGAATCTATCTATGACACGGGGTGGTTACTGGCTCTCTGTGTTGTAGTGATAGAAGATGAATCTATCTATGACACGGGGTGGTTACTGGTCTCTGTGTTGTAGTGATAGAAGATGAATCTATCTATGACACGGGGTGGTTACTGGTCTCTGTGTTGTAGTGATAGAAGATGAATCTATCTATGACACGGGGTGGTTACTGGGCTCTCTGTGTTGTAGTGATAGAAGATGAATCTATCTATGACACGGGGTGGTTACTGGGTCTCTGTGTTGTAGTGATAGAAGATGAATCTATCTATGACACGGGGTGGTTACTGGTCTCTGTGTTGTAGTGATAGAAGATGAATCTATCTATGACACGGGGTGGTTACTGGTCTCTGTGTTGTAGTGATAGAAGATGAATCTATCTATGACACGGGGTGGTTACTGGTCTCTGTGTTGTAGTGATAGAAGATGAATCTATCTATGACACGGGGTGGTTACTGGTCTCTGTGTTGTAGTGATAGAAGATGAATCTATCTATGACACGGGGTGGTTACTGGTCTCTGTGTTGTAGTGATAGAAGATGAATCTATCTATGACACGGGGTGGTTACTGGGTCTCTGTGTTGTAGTGATAGAAGATGAATCTATCTATGACACGGGGTGGTTACTGGTCTCTGTGTTGTAGTGATAGAAGATGAATCTATCTATGACACGGGGTGGTTACTGGTCTCTGTGTTGTAGTGATAGAAGATGAATCTATCTATGACACGGGGTGGTTACTGGTCTCTGTGTTGTAGTGATAGAAGATGAATCTATCTATGACACGGGGTGGTTACTGGTCTCTGTGTTGTAGTGATAGAAGATGAATCTATCTATGACACGGGGTGGTTACTGGTCTCTGTGTTGTAGTGATAGAAGATGAATCTATCTATGACACGGGGTGGTTACTGGTCTCTGTGTTGTAGTGATAGAAGATGAATCTATCTATGACACGGGGTGGTTACTGGTCTCTGTGTTGTAGTGATAGAAGATGAATCTATCTATGACACGGGGTGGTTACTGGTCTCTGTGTTGTAGTGATAGAAGATGAATCTATCTATGACACGGGGTGGTTACTGGTCTCTGTGTTGTAGTGATAGAAGATGAATCTATCTATGACACGGGGTGGTTACTGGTCTCTGTGTTGTAGTGATAGAAGATGAATCTATCTATGACACGGGGTGGTTACTGGTCTCTGTGTTGTAGTGATAGAAGATGAATCTATCTATGACACGGGGTGGTTACTGGTCTCTGTGTTGTAGTGATAGAAGATGAATCTATCTATGACACGGGGTGGTTACTGGTCTCTGTGTTGTAGTGATAGAAGATGAATCTATCTATGACACGGGGTGGTTACTGGTCTCTGTGTTGTAGTGATAGAAGATGAATCTATCTATGACACGGGGTGGTTACTGGTCTCTGTGTTGTAGTGATAGAAGATGAATCTATCTATGACACGGGGTGGTTACTGGTCTCTGTGTTGTAGTGATAGAAGATGAATCTATCTATGACACGGGGTGGTTACTGGTCTCTGTGTTGTAGTGATAGAAGATGAATCTATCTATGACACGGGGTGGTTACTGGTCTCTGTGTTGTAGTGATAGAAGATGAATCTATCTATGACACGGGGTGGTTACTAGTCTCTGTGTTGTAGTGATAGAAGATGAATCTATCTATGACACGGGGTGGTTACTGGTCTCTGTGTTGTAGTGATAGAAGATGAATCTATCTATGACACGGGGTGGTTACTGGGCTCTGTGTTGTAGTGATAGAAGATGAATCTATCTATGACACGGGGTGGTTACTGGTCTCTGTGTTGTAGTGATAGAAGATGAATCTATCTATGACACGGGGTGGTTACTGGTCTCTGTGTTGTAGTGATAGAAGATGAA
>NW_027009432.1:0-45750 GCF_036934945.1 Oncorhynchus masou masou | reverse complement strand
AATGTATGTTAGCTCACTAGCAATGAAGTTAGATATGAATACAACTCCCATCTGCTGTCAACATCAAAAGTGGTTAAAGCTGACTGCATGCTGACAGTGAATTCAAAGCTATTCAGTGGCTGGCTAGCCTTATATACTACAAACATAATTTGACCAGGTTACCATGAAGCAATTGTAATGACCGACCACCACAACATACCCAAGAATTTCCTGATTAGCAAGGGACGGTCTGTTTAATTTCATTGTGTATTAGAATTACAGTTTGAGATCATTATGAGAGGATTGTGTGGTTGAATGGTGAATTGGCTTCCCAGGAAAAGGTTGCAACAGTAACCAAGGGGGGCGGGGCTTAGTGAAGGGTCAGTTGAGTCATTGGGCATGTATTAAAGACAATTTATGGTAATTCCGGAATCTGGATTGGCTGTACAGCCTTTACTGCAGAAGTCAGGGCATTCATTCATCCTTCTTGTGCTTCGTGGAGCGGAGCTGTTGTCAAGGAAGTTGTCAAGGAAGTGAGTTTGTGTTTATACAGGACGTATCGCCCCCATTTACCGTTAGCCAATCATGTCAATACAGAGCTATACGGCAAAACCAATTGTTAGCCTTCAAGCTCCGCAACACACCACCTGGACCAACTTGACATCCCTTCTCTCTCCCTGAAACGTTCAACGTGACATCCCTTCTCTCTCCCTCTCGCTCTCTGAAACACTCCCCTTTCCCTCCCACCCCCTGAAACATTCAACTTGAAATCCCTTCTCTCTCCCTCCCGCTCCTTGAAACACTTCCCTCTCCCTCCCACCCCCTGAAACATTCAACTTGAAATCCCTTCTCTCTCCCTCTCGCTCCCTGAAACACTCCCCTTTCCCTCCCACCCCCTGAAACATTCAACTTGACATCCCTTCTCTCTCCCTGAAACGTTCAACTTGACGTCACTTCTCTCTCCCTGAAACGTTCAACTTGACATCCCTTCTCTCTACCTCTCGATACCTGAAAAATTGAACTTGAAGCCACCATTCTCTCGCCTTCCCGCTCCCTGAAACACTCCCTCTCCCTCCCACACCCTGAAACATTCAACTTGACATCACTTCTCTCCCCCTGTAACGTTCAACTTGACGTCACGTCTCTCTTGCTCACTGAAACATTCAACTTGACATCATCTCTCACCCCTGAAACTAGAGGTCAACCGATTATGATTTTTCAACGCCGATTCCGATATCGATTATTGGAGGACCAAAATAATCCGGTACCAATAAATCGGATGATTTTTTCAATTTTTATTTGTAATAATGACAATTACAACAATACTGAATGAACACTTATTTTAACTTAATATAATACATCAATAAAATCAATTTAGCCTCAAATAAATAATGAAACATGTTCAATTTGGTTTAAATAATGCAGAAACAAAGTGTTGGAGAAAAAAGTAAAAGTGCAATATGTGCCATGTAAAAAAGCTAACGTTTCAGTTCCTTGCTCAGAACATGAGAACCTATGAAAGCTGGTGGTTCCTTTTAACATGAGTCTTCAATATTAACAGCTAAGAAGTTTTAGGGTGTAGTCATTATAGGACTTATAGGACTATTTCTCTCTATACCATTTGTATTTCATTACCTTTGACTATTGGATGTTCTTATAGGCACTTTAGTATTGCCAGTGTAACAGTATAGCTTCCGTCCCTCTCCTTGCCCCTACCTGGGCTTGAACCAGGAACACATCGACAACAGCCACCCTCAAAGCATCGTTACCCATCGCTCCACAAAAGCCGCAGGCCTTGCAGAGCAAGGGGAACAACTACTCCAAGTCTCAGAGCGAGTGACGTCACCGATTTAATCGCTATTAGCGCGCACCCCGCTAACTAGCTAACCATTTCACATCGGTTACACCAGCCTAATCTCAGAAGTCGATAAGCTTGAAGTCATAAATAGCTCAATGCTTGAAGCATTGCGAAGAGCTGCGGTCAAACACACGAAACACACGAAAGTGCTGTTTGAATGAACGAAAACAAAACGTTTATTCTTTCAGTGAAATACGGAACCGTTCCATATTTTATCTAACGGGTGGCATCCCTAAGTCTAAATATTGCTGTTACATTGTACAACCTTAAATGTTATGTCATAATTATGTACAATTCTGGCAAATTAATTACGGTCTTTGTTAGGAATAAATGGTCTTCATTCACACAGTTCGCAACGAGCCAGGCAGCCCAAACTGCTGCATATACCCTGACTGCTTGCACGGAATGCAAGAGAAGTGACACAATTTCCCTAATTATAAGAAATTCATGTTAGCAGGCAATATTAACTAAATATGCAGGTTTAAAAATATATACTTGTGTATTGATTTTAAAGAAAGGCATTGATGTTGACAGTGCTAATTCATCACCCGTTTGGCAAAGTAGGCTGTGATTCAATGAGAAATTAACAGGCACCACATCGATTATATGCAACGCAAGACACGCTAGATGACCTAGTAATATCAGCCATATTGTTAACCATATGTTAACTAGTGATTATGTTAAGATTGATTGTTTTTATAAGATAAGTTTAATGCTAGCTAGCAACTTACCTTGGCTTCTTGCTGCCGTCGCGTAACAGGTAGTCAGCCTGCCATGCAGGCTCCTCGTGGAGTGCAATGTAAGGCAGGTGGTTAGAGTGTTGGACTAGTAACCGGAAGGTTGCAAAAACGAATCCACAAGGTGACAAGGAAAATCAGCCCTAATTAATCGACCATTCCGATTAATCGGTCGACCTCTACCTGAAACATTCAACTTGACATCACTTCTCTCTCCCTCTCACCCCCTGACATCACTTCTCCTTCGCCCACTAAAACAGACAACTTGACCTCACTTCTGCTCTCTCTCTGTCTCTCTCTCTCTGTCTCTCTCTCTCTCTCTCTCTCTCTCTCTCTCTCTCTCTCTCTCTCTCTCTCTCTCTCTCTCTCTCTCTCTCTCTCTCTCTCTCTCTCTCTCTCTCTCTCTCTCTCTCTCTCTCTCTCTCTCTCTCTCTCTCTCTCTCTCTCTCTCTCTCCCTGAAACAGACAACTTGACCTCACTTCTCCCTCTCTCTGCCCCCTGAAACTGACAACTTGACCTCACTTCTCCCTCTCTCTCGCCCCCTGAAACTGACAACTTGACCTCACTTCTCCCTCTCTCTCGCCCCCTGAAACTGACAACTTGACCTCACTTCTCCCTCTCTCTCTCTCGCTCGCCCCCTGAAACAGTCAACTTGACCTCACTTCTCTCTCCCTCTCGCCCATTGAAACAAACATTCCATTGATAACACCAGCTGGCACATTTACTTTTGTGTCATAAACCTCTAGGAGTTTTAGAGGAGGAAGGAAGCTGTGCTCTTGTCAACAGTGTGGCAAGAACATAGTCACACTGTACAACAGCTTAGCATGAGTGACATAAAGACAAAGGATTAAATACTTAAAGAGCAGAAGCCTAAGAACCTCTTTTCACTGCACTACTTGGACAACACAAACTAGGTCCAGGAGAGATAGTGTAAAGAGACGGACATAAACTCAGCAAAAAGAAACGTCCTCTCACTGTCATCTGCGTTTCTTTTTCAGCAAATTTAACATATGTAAATATTTGTATGAACATAAAAAGAATCAACAACTGAGACATTAACTGAACAAGTTCCACAGACATGTGACTGACAGAAATTGAATAATGTGTCCCTGGTCCCTGAACAAAGGGGGGATAAATTCAAAAGTAACAGTCAGTATCTGGTGTGGCCAGCAGCTGCATTAAGTACTGCAGTGAATATCCTCCTCATGGACCGCACCAGATTTGCCAGTTCTTGCTGTGAGATGTTACCCCACTCTTCCACCAAGGCACCTGCAAGTTCCCGGACATTTCTGGGGGGAATGGCCCTTGCCCTCACCCTCCGATCCAACAGGTCTCAGACGTGTTCAATGGGATTGAGATCCGGGATCTTTGCTGGCCATGGCAGAACATTCCTGTCTTGCAGGAAATCATGCACAGAACGAGCAGTATGGCTGGTGGCATTGTCATACTGGAGGGTCATGTCAGGATGAGCCTGCAGGAAGGGTACCACATGAGGGAGGAGGATGTCTTCCCTGTAACGCACAGCGTTAAGATTGCCTGCAATGTCTACAAGCTCAGTCCGATGATGCTGTGATACACCGCCCCAGACCATGACGGACCCTCCACCTCCAAATCGATCCTGCTCCAGAGTACATGCCTCGGTGTAACGCTCATTCTTTCAACGATAAATGCAAATCCGACCATCACCCAGGGTGAGACAAAACAGCGACTCATCAGTGAAGAGCACTTTTTGGCAGTCATGTCTGGTCCAGCGACGGTGGGTTTGTGCCCATAGGCGATGTTGTTGCCGGTGAAGTCTGTTGAGGACGTGCCTTACAACAGGCCTACAAGCACTCAGTCCAGCCCCTCTCAGCCTATTGCGGACAGTCTGAGCACTGATGGAGGGATTGTGCGTTCCTGGTGTAACTCGGGCAGTTGTTGTTGCCATCCTGTACATATCCTGCAGGTGTTCCGATCCTGTGCAGGTGTTATTACACGTGGTCTGCCAATGCAAAAACGATCAGCTGTTTGTCCTGTCTCCCTGTAGCGCTGTCTTCGGCATCTCAGAGTACAGCCATTGCAATATATTGCCCTGGCCACATCTGCAGTCCTCATGCCTCCTTGCAGCATGCCTAAGGCACGTTCACGCAGATGAGCAGGGACCCTGGGCATCGATCTTTTCGTGTTTTTCAGAGTCAGTAGAAAGACCTCTTTAGTGTCCTAAGTTTTCATAACTGTGACCTTAATTGCCTACCGTCTGTAAGCTGTTAGTGTCTTAAAACCTGTTGCGACTCTAGGGGCAGTATTTTCAGTTTTGAAAAAAAAAAACGTTCCCGTTTTAAACGGGATATTTTTGTCAGGACAAGATGCTAGAATATGCATATAATTGAGAGCTTTGGATAGAAAACACTCTAACGTTTCCAAAACTGTAAAGATATTGTCTGTGAGTATAACAGAACTGATGTTGCAGGCGAAAGCCTGAGAAAAATCCAATCCGGAAGTGCTCCATATTTTGAAAGCTTTGCGTTCCAATGAGTCCCTATTGAGCTGTGTATGTGCTATCAACCAGCATACGCTTTATACGTATTCCCCAAGGTGTCTACAGCATTGTGACGTAGTTTTACGCATTTATGTTGAAGAATAGCCGTAGGCGGCTACATTGTGTAAGTGGTCACCTAATGTCTCCCAGGGTGACTCTCGCGTAAAATACAGAGGTAGCCATTACTGCAATCGGTCCTATTGAAAAACAAATTGTCCCGACGGATATATTATCGAATAGAAATTTGAAAAACACCTTGAGGATTGATTATAAACAACGTTTGCCATGTTTCTGTCGATATTATGGAGCTAATTTGGAATATTTGTAGCCTTTTCGTGACTGCAATTTCCGGGCGATTTCTCAGCCAAACGTGAAGAACAAACGGAGCTATTTCACCGACAAAAATAATATTTTGGGAACAAATGATCTTTCGCTATCTACCTGGGAGTCTTGTGAGTGAAATCATCCAAAGTTCATCAAAGGTAAACGATTTAATATGAATGCTTTTCTGATGTTCGTGACAAGGTTGCCTGCTGCTAGCAAGGCATAATGCTATGCTAGGCTATCGATAAACTTACACAAATGCTTGTCTAGCTTTGGCTGTAAAGCATATTTTGAAAATCTGACAGGGTGATTAACAAAAGGCTAAGCTGTGTCTCAATATATTTCATTTGTGATTTTCATGAATAGGAGTATTTTCTAGGGATATTCATGTCCGTTGCGTTATGCTAATTAGTTTCAGGCTATTATTACGCTCCCGCATGCGGGATGGGGAGTCAGTAGAGGTTAATTAACGACCGTTCCACAGGTGCATGTTCATTAATTGTTTATGGTTCATTGAACAAGCATGGGAAACAGTGTTTAAAACCCTTTACAATGAAGAATTGTGAAGTTGTTTGGATTTTTACGAATTGTCTTTGAAAGACAGGGTCCTGAAAAAGGGCTGTTTCTTTTTTTGTTGTTGCTGAGTTTAGATGAACATGTCTCTTTAAGAGACACATCTCCCACATTGCCTCTGATACCACATACCCCCTGTGAGTGGTAACAGTGTAAAGACAAGGATTCAGCCACAATAATTACCTTAATACCAGAAGACAGCATTGTTGCTCTGTTAGACAAATTGAAAATCACAGGCTTGTAAAATATCCACACATTAGTGAATCATTGCATGAAGTGTGCAACACTGTGTGCAATATGGTTTCGATGCTCCTGTAAAGTTTGAATTTCTATTCTTATTTAGTTTGTTTATTTACTATGGTATTTACGGTATGACAATAGCTGCATGCCCTGATTTCAGAGGCCATATCACCGTAAATGCTGTATGACCACTGCAGATGTCAGATTGACCTTGCAGAACCTTTTACTGTATGACCCTCGACTGGATATCTTTCTCCTCCTGCCACCCCTATTTGAGTCTGTGTGTGTGTGTGCCTTCAATCTGTTCACATGACAGTTAACCTGACTGTCACATTCAGCAGGAGGAACGGGCCATCAGCATCCATCAGACATAGTTAGGACGCAACCCAAATGGCATCCGATTCTCTACATGGACCATAGGGCTCAGTTAAACAATAACTGCACTATATAGGGAATAGGGTGCAATTTGGGATGCATCCTTAGAGAGAAAACAAGACAAAGGTCAGGACAGACAAGCTGGTACCGGGTAGAACAGAAGACGCCCCCGACTGCAGCCAGCCAGCTGCTGGAAGGGTTGATTGATTTCTAGCAGACACAGAACCCACTGTCTCACTGTACAGGGTTTAACCCATTGAGCGGAGCACAGAGGGGAGATTCACCACACCTCCGCTTATATTTCACACAGCATCAAGTAAAATACTGTCCTCTAGGCTTACTTCTGAAATGCAGTATGTCAGTTAAAGGAGGAAATGGATGCATTTATCAAAAAACGAATATGATGCTCATATTAAGTACATAAAAGCGATCTAGTGGCTTTGGGCTAATATACAGTGCCTTGCTAATATACAGTATTCATCCCCGTTGGCGTTTTTCCTATTTTGTTGTAACCCGTAATTTAAATATATTTTTATTTGGATTTCATGTAATGAACATACACAAAATAGTCCAAATTGGTGAAGTGAAATGAAAAAAAAAAACACAAAAAAAATACAAAACGGAAAAGTGGTGTGTGCATATTTATTCACCCCTTTACTATGAATGAAGCTAAATAAGATCTGGTGCAACGAATTACCTTCAGAAGTCACACAATTAGTTAAATAAAGTCCACCTGTGTGCAATCTGTGTCACATGATCTGTCACATGATCTCAGTATATATACACCAGTTCTGAAAGGGGGGGTGAATAGTTATGCACGCTCAAGTTTTCTGTTTTTTTTTGTCTTATTTCGTTTTTGTTTCACAATAGAAAATATTTAGCATCTTCAAAGTGGTAGGCATGTTGTGTCAATCAAATGATACAAATCTATTTTAATTCCAGGTTGTAAGGCAACAAAATAGGAAAAATGCCAAGGGGGGTGAATACTTTCGCAAGCCACTGTAGCAACACAAAGGGTTCAGGCCTACTTCCCTACAGATCAGGAAACCCGGTAGATGCTTTGACCTACAGTAAAGTGGGCTCTGACCACCTTTGATCTATTTGTCATATCACATTTTGCTACCATGGTGCTTGGTGTTAAAGGAAACCTTGACAAGTTCCCCACATAATGGACAGGTTATGGGAATACAGTCGATTTAGGAACTGAGATCCTGTCTCCGGACACTGCTTTGATTAAATCTTTAATTTAAAGAAGCACCTGGCAGCTGTTGAATCTAAAGGGAAAGCAGGAGTGGAAGGTTGTGTGTTAAACTGTATAGTGCAGGAAGGTACAGAAAGATGGAGAGACGATCAATCTGGCAGAAGTATTAACAACACACATGCAAAATATACACACCTTTGTACACACACACACTCACAAACAAACATGTAGGAATATATATATATATATATATATATATATATATATATATATATATATATATATATATATACACACACACACCACAAACAAACATGTAGGAATATACACACACACACACCCCACACACACACACACACACACACAGAACACTAACACACTGCACACACACACACACACACACACACACACACACACACACACACACACACACACACACACACACACACACAGTACACTAACACACTGCACACACACCTTCAGTATTCTAGGTTCTGGCCATGGGACCCAGGACTCCCCCGGCTGCTTGCTCCTTGGTCATCCTCTGTCTGCCAAACAGGCTGGGCTGCACCACTCTGGCAGGTGTACCCACAGTTCCTCTCTAAGACTGTACGTAGTCCGTCAAACACAACCACACTGGTGGTGCACCCCATCACTCCAGGTCCAAACAGGCATCACTCACTAGCCTCCTCAGGAGAGTCAGACGATGACCCAGTTCCCCAGATCCAGCCCTCCTCCAGATTGGTTCATCTTGAAAACCAGCCACACCCGGATCCACAACTTCCTAGGATGGCATAGCCCGGAAAGCCTGGAGAGAGAATTTATCCAGCAAGGGAAAGAAGTCTCGGTCAGAGCCACAGCAGAGTAGAGCTCTCCCAGCCTGTGTTTGCAGGATGCCTCAGTCAGCAGTCAGAGAGAGAAAGAGGGAGAGAGGGAGGCAGAGAGAGAGGGAGGGAGAGAGAGTGAGAGATGGGGGGATGAGGGATGCTGTGAGTGCTGCTGCAGCCAATGCTTAACCTTTTTAAAATGCAGCTTCTATCAGCTGCTTCTGCGGATCTCCCTCCCTCCCTCCCTCCCTCCCTCCCTCCCTCCCTCCCTCCCTCCCTCCCTCCCCTCCCTCCCTCCCTCCCTCCCTCCCTCCCTCCCTCCCTCCCTCCCTCCCTCTCTCTCTCTCCCTCCCTCTCTCTCTCTCCCTCCCCTGCCTCTCTCCCCTGCCTCTCCCTTCTGTGAAACCTCAATTATCTTTTTCCCCCATATTCACAGTCAGCCTACACATCTGTGAATGAAAATATTAGCTTTTGTTTCATTCTTTGGGGAATGCATTCAGAAAGAAGCAGGCATAACCACACCCTAATCCAGTAGTGAAAGCTCTGCAAGGGGAGTGGATGTGACCACGAAGATCAAGGAGTTGACTAAGGACTAAATTAAGTGTACTAACTCCAGGTCTTCATCCAGAAGGAAGGCTGTTTCTACAGTCAGGCAAAGTAGCTTTGAATCCAGAAGGGAGGCTGTTTCTACTATCAGGCAAAGTAGCTTTGCATCCAGAAGGGAGGCTGTTTCTACAGTCAGGCAAAGTAGCTCTACATCCAGAAGGGAGGCTGTTTCTACTGTCAGGCAAAGTAGCTCTACATCCAGAAGTGAGGCTGTTTCTACAGTCAGGCAAAGTAGCTCTACATCCAGAAATGAGGCTGTTTCTACAGTCAGGCAAAGTAGCTTTACATCCAGAAGGGAGGCTGTTTCTACAGTCAGGCAAAGTAGCTCTACATCCAGAAGGACGCTGTTTCTACAGTCAGGCAAAGTAGCTCTACATCCAGAAGGAGGCTGTTTCTACAGTCAGGCAAAGTAGCTCTACATCCAGAAGGGAGGCTGTTTCTACTATCAGGCAAAGTAGCTCTACATCCAGAAGTGAGGCTGTTTCTACAGTCAGGCAAAGTAGCTCTACATCCAGAAGGACGCTGTTTCTACAGTCAGGCAAAGTAGCTCTACATCCAGAAGGGAGGCTGTTTCTACTATCAGGCAAAGTAGCTCTACATCCAGAAGTGAGGCTGTTTCTACAGTCAGGCAAAGTAGCTTTGCATCCAGAAGGGAGGCTGTTTCTACAGTCAGGCAAAGTAGCTCTACATCCAGAAGGGAGGCTGTTTCTACAGTCAGGCAAAGTAGCTTTGCATCCAGAAGGGAGGCTGTTTCTACAGTCAGGCAAAGTAGCTCTACATCCAGAAGGGAGGCTGTTTCTACTATCAGGCAAAGTAGCTCTACATCCAGAAGTGAGGCTGTTTCTACAGTCAGGCAAAGTAGCTCTACATCCAGAAGGGAGGCTGTTTCTACAGTCAGGCAAAGTAGCTCTACATCCAGAAGTGAGGCTGTTTCTACAGTCAGGCAAAGTAGCTTTGCATCCAGAAGTGAGGCTGCTACTACAGTCAGGCAAAGTAGCTCTACATCCAGAAGGGAGGCTGTTTCTACAGTCAGGCAAAGTAGCTCTACATCCAGAAGGGAGGCTGTTTCCACAGACAGGCAAAGTAGCTCTACATCCAGACGGGAGGCTGTTTCTACAGTCAGGCAAAGTAGCTCTACATCCAGAAGGGAGGCTGTTTCCACAGTCAGGCAAAGTAGCTCTACATCCAGAAGGGAGGCTGTTGCCACAGTCAGGCAAAGTAGCTTTGCATCCAGAAGGGAGGCTGTTTCTACAGTCAGGCAAAGTAGCTCTACATCCAGAAGGGAGGCTGTTTCCACAGTCAGACAAAGTAGCTTTGCATCCAGATGTGAGGCTGTTTCTACAGTCAGGCAAAGTAGCTTTGCATCCAGAAGGGAGGCTGTTTCCACAGTCAGGCAAAGTAGCTTTGCATCCAGAAGTGAGGCTGTTTCTACAGTCAGGCAAATTAGCTTTGCATTCAGAAGGGAGGCTGTTTCCACAGTCAGGCAAAGTAGCTCTACATCCAGAAGGGAGGCTGTTTCTACAGTCAGGCAAAGTAGCTCTACATCCAGAAGGGAGGCTGTTTCCACAGTCAGGCAAAGTAGCTCTACATCCAGAAGGGAGGCTGTTTCCACAGTCAGGCAAAGTAGCTTTGCATCCAGAAGTGAGGCTGTTTCTACAGTCAGGCAAAGTAGCTTTGCATCCAGAAGTGAGGCTGTTTCTACAGTCAGGCAAAGTAGCTTTGCATCCAGAAGGGAGGCTGTTTCTACAGTCAGGCAAAGTAGCTCTACATCCAGAAGGGAGGCTGCTACTACAGTCAGGCAAAGTAGCTTTGCATTCAGAAGGGAGGCTGTTTCTACAGTCAGGCAAAGTAGCTCTACATCCAGAAGGGAGGCTGTTTCTACAGTCAGGCAAAGTAGCTTTGCATCCAGAAGGGAGGCTGTTTCCACAGTCAGGCAAAGTAGCTCTACATCCAGAAGGGAGGCTGTTTCCACAGTCAGGCAAAGTAGCTCTACATCCAGAAGGGAGGCTGTTTCTACAGTCAGGCAAAGTAGCTTTGCATCCAGAAGGGAGGCCGTTTCTACAGTCAGGGAAAGTAGCTTTGCATCCAGAAGGGAGGCTGTTTCTACAGTCAGGCAAAGTAGCTCTACATCCAGAAGGGAGGCTGTTTCTACAGTCAGGCAAAGTAGCTCTACATCCAGAAGGGAGGCTGTTTCTAGTCAGGCAAAGTAGCTTTGAATCCAGAAGGGAGGCTGTTTCTACAGTCAGGCAAAGTAGCTTTGCATCCAGAAGGGAGGCTGTTTCTACAGTCAGGCAAAGTAGCTCTACATCCAGAAGGGAGGCTGTTTCTACAGTGAGGCAAAGTAGCTCTACATCCAGAAGGGAGGCTGTTTCTACAGTCAGGCAAAGTAGCTATACATCCAGAAGTGAGGCTGTTTCTACAGTCAGGCAAAGTAGCTCTACATCCAGAAGTGAGGCTGTTTCTACAGTCAGGCAAAGTAGCTCTACATCCAGAAGGGAGGCTGTTTCTAGTCAGGCAAAGTAGCTTTGCATCCAGAAGGGAGGCTGTTTCTACAGTCAGGCAAAGTAGCTTTGCATCCAGAAGGGAGGCCGTTTCTACAGTCAGGGAAAGTAGCTTTGCATCCAGAAGGGAGGCTGTTTCTACAGTCAGGCAAAGTAGCTTTGCATCCAGAAGGGAGGCCGTTTCTACAGTCAGGGAAAGTAGCTTTGCATCCAGAAGGGCGGCTGTTTCTACAGTCAGGCAAAGTAGCTTTGCATCCAGAAGGGAGGCTGTTTCTACATTCAGGCAAAGTAGCTCTACATCCACAAGGGAGGCTGTTTCTACAGTCAGGCAAAGTAGCTCTACATCCAGAAGGGAGGCTGTTTCCACAGTCAGGCAAAGAGGAACATGGCTGAGTGCTTATTCAGTCCAAGTGGGAAACAAGGAGCAACAAGGGACAACATTTCCTTGAATAAAATTATTGATTTAACCTAATTTCCACTTGACTAAATCATGAATAATGACATAGCAGCATACTGATTAAGGAAAGCCTTAATAAAAACATTGATTAAAAACTTCATCCTCGGGCCAGGATGTTTGGAAAGCAGTTTTCTAAACGAACATGATCCTCTGTAATCTTCTCGAGCAAGGAAAAGCTAATAAAAAAAAACAGGACTTGTGGCAAACCTACTCTGTGATTTGACATACTAACAGTAGCTGAGTCAATCAGACTGTATACAAAGACAAATCTACTTTACGTTAGAAACCTAGAGAATGTCAGATGTGGTTAAAAAAAAATTGTACTGACCAGTGCTTTTGCTCAATGTCATCTCTATTTACAAAACGCAGCAGAGACGGATAAGGATTTAGGCCTTGTATGCTAAGACAGGGGTTTCCGAACTTTTGTTGCCCAGTGACCCCGGCCCAGGCTAACCGGTGACCCCGGGACCCCCAATATACTATATGTTACAAAAAAATTTTTTTAAATAAAGTTTTGTCTTATCATCAGGTGAATGATAATGGCAAGTATAAGTAATCAATATTTGAAAATGAACAGATTTGATAGACAGTTTCATGATTTTGACTTCCCCACAATTCATTGGAAATGTACACTCGTAACATAGTCTATTAACTAGCAAATCTACTGCAACTCTACAAATGTTCCCATTGAGCTGAGAGAATTCTGCTGTTTTTAAGCTCATTTCCAGCAATTCTTCGCTGTTTGGCATTGAGCTAAGAGACAATTTTTCAGTTTTAAAGCTAATTTCCTGACATTCTACGCATTTTGCATGGCTAATGCTCAAACATAACAAAATCAAGAGCTTTGTCCTCTCTGTTCTGCCAAGTGAATAAAAAAAATATTAGAAGGGCAATTCCATGGTAACGCACTTTAAAATGTGCGTTACTGTCATGTCTTGTTATGTCTGTTCCTGTCCTTTCTCTTCACTCTGTCTCTCTCTGCTGGTCTTTTTAGGTTACCTTCTCTGTCTCTCATTCTTCAGCTGTTCTACATCTGCCCTAACTAGCTCATTCACTCTTTCACACCTGTTCTCTCTTCCCCCTCTGATTAGGTCTCTATTTCTCTCTCTGTTCCTGCTACTTTCAGTGTCTGATTCTTGTTTGTGTTTTTGATGCCAGAAGCAAGCTGTCGTCGCGTTTGCTTCCACCTTGTCCTATCCTGTCGGAGTCTGCCTGGCAGGTGCATCCTGCATTATACTAACGTTCTTTTGTTCCATTGACTATGTTGGAAGAGGATTTATGCCATTCCTGTTTTTTCATTAAAGAACTCTGTTTTCTGTTAAAACCACTTTTGGGTCTTCACTCAAGTACATAACAGAAGAATCAGACCAAGAATGGACCCAGCGGCTCCGGACCCTTTTCACTCCGCCGTCGAGATCCAGGGAGCGATGCTAGGCAGACACGAGGAGGAATTGTCTGCTGCTCGACATGCCGTTGAGACCCTGGCCGTCCAAGTCTCCGACCTCACAAGACAGGTTCACCAACTCCACCTCGATCCACCGCCCACTTCCAGGGTTTCCGAGTCTCCGGAGCCCAGGATCAACAACCCGCCGTGTTACTCTGGGGAGCCCACTGAGTGCCGCTCATTCCTCACTCAGTGTGATGTGGTGTTCTCTCTCCAGCCCAACACTTACTCCAGGAGCGCAGCCCGCATCGCCTACGTCATTTCTCTCCTTACCGGACGGGGCGCGTGAGTGGGGCACAGCAGTCTGGGAGGCGAGGGCTGAGTGTATTAACCAGTATCAAGACTTTAAGGAGGAGATGATACGGGTTTTGACCGTTCTGTTTTTGGGGAGGAGGCTTCCAGGGCCCTGTCTTCCCTATGTCAGGGGAATCGATCCATAACGGATTATTCTATTGAGTTTCGCACTCTCGCTGCCTCAAGTGACTGGAACGAGCCGGCTTTGCTCGCTCGTTTTCTGGAGGGTCTCCTCGTCGAGGTTAAGGACGAGATCCTCTCCCGGGAGGTTCCTTCCAGTCTGGACTCCTTAATAGCTCTCGCTATTCGCATAGAGCGACGGTTTGATCTTCGTCGCCGAGCTCGTGGAAAGGAGCTCGCGTTCTCCGCTGCTCCCCTCTCCACATCACTGCCACCTGCCGCATCACTGCCACCCTCCTCCGCCGGCTCGGATGCTGAGCCTATGCAGCTGGGGGGTATCCGCATCTCGCCAAGGAGAAGGAACGGAGAATCACCAATCGCCTCTGTCTCTACTGCGGTTCCGCTGGTCATTTTGTCACCTCATGTCCAGTAAAAGCCAGAGCTCATCAGTAAGAGGAGGGCTACTGGTGAGCGCAACTACTCAGGCCTCTCCTTCTGGATCACGCACTACTTTTCCGGTCCATCTCCGCTGGCCCGGTTCATCTGCTTCCTGCAGTGCCTTGATAGACTCTGGGGCGGAGGGCTGTTTTATGGACGAGACCTGGGCTCGGGAACATGACATTCCTCTCAGACAGTTAGGGAGCCCACGGCCTTGTTCGCTTTAGATGGTAGTTCTCTCCCCAAGATTCAGCGTGAGACGCTGCCTTTAACCCTCACTGTCTCTGGTAATCATAGCGAAACCATTTCTTTTTTAATTTTTCGTTCACCTTTTACACCTGTTGTTTTGGGTCATCCCTGGCTAGTGCGCCATAACCCTTCTATTAATTGGTCTAGTAATACTATCCTGTCCTGGAATGTTTCTTGTCATGTGACCTGTTTAATGTCTGCTATCCCTCCTGTTTCCTCTGTCTCTTCTTCACAGGAGGAGCCTGGCGATTTGACAGGGGTGCCGGAGGAGTATCACGATCTGCGCACGGTGTTCAGTCGTTCCAAGGCCACTTCTCTCCCTCCACACCGGTCGTATGACTGTAGTATTGATCTCCTTCCGGGAACTACTCCCCCGGGGTAGATTATACTCTCTGTCGGCTCCCGAACGTAAGGCTCTCGAGGATTATTTGTCGGTTTCGCTCGACGCCGGTACCATAGTCTCCTCCTCCTCTCCCGCCGGAGCGGGGTTTTTTGTTCAGAAGAAGGACGGGTCCCTGCGCCCATGCGTGGATTATCGAGGGCTGAATGACATAACAGTTAAGAATCGTTATCCGCTTCCTCTTATGTCTTCAGCCTTCGAGATCCTGCAGGGAGCCAGGTTTTTCACCAAATTGGACCTTCGTAACGCCTACCATCTCGTGCGCATCAGGGAGGGGGACGAGTGGAAGACGGCGTTTAACACTCCGTTAGGGCACTTTGAATACCGGGTTCTTCCTTTCGGCCTCGTTAACGCTCCAGCTGTCTTTCAGGCACTAGTTAACGACGTCCTGAGAGACATGCTGAACATTTTTGTTTTCGTTTACATGGACGATATCCTGATTTTTTCACCGTCTCTCTCGATTCATGTTCAGCACGTGCGACGCGTCCTCCAGCGCCTTTTGGAGAACTGTCTTTATGTGAAGGCTGAGAAGTGCATTTTTCATGCCGCCTCTGTCCCTTTTCTCGGTTCCGTTATTTCCGCTGAGGGCATTAAGATGGATCCCGCTAAGGTCCAGGCTGTCATTGATTGGCCCGTTCCTAAGTCACGCGTCGAGCTGCAGCGCTTTCTGGGCTTCGCTAATTTCTATCGTCGTTTCATCCGTAATTTCGGTCAGGTGGCAGCTCCCCTCACAGCCCTTACTTCTGTTAAGACGTGCTTTAAGTGGTCCGTTTCCGCCCAGGGAGCTTTTGATCTTCTTAAGAATCGTTTTACATCCGCTCCTATTCTTGTTACACCTGACATCTCTAGACAGTTTGTTGTTGAGGTTGACGCGTCAGAGGTGGGCGTGGGAGCCATTCTTTCTCAGCGCTCTCTCTCTGACGGCAAGGTCCATCCTTGCGCGTTTTTCTCTCATCGCTTATCGCCGTCAGAACGTAACTATGATGTTGGTAATCGCGAACTGCTCGCCATCCGCTTAGCCCTAGGCGAATGGCGACAGTGGTTGGAGGGGTGACCGTTCCTTTTGTCGTTTGGACTGACCATAGGAACCTTGAGTACATCCGTTCAGCCAAACGACTTAATGCGCGTCAGGCTCGTTGGGCTCTGTTTTTCGCTCGTTTCGAGTTTGTTATTTCTTATCGTCCGGGCTCAAAAACACCAAGCCTGATGCTTTATCTCGTCTCTTCAGTTCTTCTGAGGTCTCCACCGACCCCGAGGGGATTCTCCCTGACGGGCGTGTTGTCGGGTTGACTGTCTGGGTAATTGAGAGGCAGGTAAAGCAAGCACTCGCTCACACTCCGTCGCCGCGAGCTTGTCCTAGGAACCTTCTGTTCGTTCCCGTTCCTACTCGTCTGGCCGTTCTTCAGTGGGCCCACTCTGCCAAGTTAGCCGGCCACCCCGGCGTTCGGGGTACGCTCGCTTCCATTCGCCAGCGTTTCTGGTGGCCCACTCGGGAACGTGACGCGCGTCGATTTGTCGCCGCTTGTTCGGTCTGCGCGCAGACTAAATCTGGGAACTCTCCTCCTGCCGGCCGTCTCAGACCGCTTCCCATTCCCTCTCGACCGTGGTCTCACATCGCTTTAGATTTTATCACCGGACTGCCTTCATCAGCGGGGAAGACAGTTATTCTTACGGTTGTCGATAGATTCTCTAAGGCGGCTCATTTCATTCCTCTCGATAAGCTCCCTTCTGCTAAGGAGACGGCTCAGATCATTATCGAGAATGTTTTCCGAATTCATGGCCTTCCGTCTGACGTCGTTTCCGACAGAGGCCCGCAGTTCACGTCTCAATTTTGGAGGGAGTTTTGCCGTTTGATTGGGGCTTCCGTCAGTCTCTCGTCCGGCTTTCATCCCCAGTCTAACGGTCAAGCCGAACGGGCCAATCAGACTGTTGGTCGCATTTTACGCAGTCTTTCTTTTCGTAACCCTGCGTCTTGGTCAGAACAGCTCCCCTGGGCAGAGTACGCCCACAACTCGCTTCCCTCGTCTGCTACCGGTCTATCCCCTTTTCAGTGTAGCCTCGGGTACCAGCCTCCGCTGTTCTCATCTCAGCTCGCCGAGTCCTGCGTCCCCTCCGCTCAGGCTTTTGTCCAGCGTTGCGAGCGCACCTGGAAGGGGGTCAGGTCGGCACTTTGCCGTAATAGGGCGCAGACTGTGAGGGCCGCTAATAAGCGTAGGACCAAGAGTCCTAGATATTGTTGCGGTCAGAGAGTATGGCTCTCCACTCAGAACCTTCCCCTTAAGACAGCTTCTCGCAAGTTGGCCCCGCGGTTCATTGGTCCGTTCCGTATTTCTCAGGTCATTAATCCTGTCGCAGTGCGACTTCTTCTCCAGCGCTATCTTCGTCGCGTTCACCCGGTCTTCCATGTCTCCTGTGTTAAGCCCGTTCTTCGCGCCCCCGCTCGTCCCTCCCCCCCATCCTTGTCGAGGGCGCACCCATCTACAGGGTTCGTAGGATTTTGGACATGCGCCCTCGGGGCCGTGGTCATCAGTACCTAGTGGATTGGGAGGGGTACGGTCCTGAGGAGAGGAGTTGGGTTCCCTCTCGGGACGTGCTGGACCGTTCGCTGATCGATGATTTCCTCCGTTGCCGCCAGGTTTCCTCCTCGAGTGCGCCAGGAGGCGCTCGGTGAGTGGGGGGGTACTGTCATGTCTTGTTATGTCTGTTCCTGTCCTTTCTCTTCACTCTGTCTCTCTCTGCTGGTCTTTTTAGGTTACCTTCTCTGTCTCTAATTCTTCAGCTGTTCTACATCTGCCCTAACTAGCTCATTCACTCTTTCACACCTGTTCTCTCTTCCCCCTCTGATTAGGTCTCTATTTCTCTCTCTGTTCCTGCTACTTTCAGTGTCTGATTCTTGTTTGTGTTTTTGATGCCAGAAGCAAGCTGTCGTCGCGTTTGCTTCCACCTTGTCCTATCCTGTCGGAGTCTGCCTGGCAGGTGCATCCTGCATTATACTAACGTTCTTTTTGTTCCATTGACTACGTTGGAAGAGGATTTATGCCATTCCTGTTTTTTCATTAAAGAACTCTGTTTTCTGTTAAAACCGCTTTTGGGTCTTCACTCAAGTACATAACAGTTACCATGGAAAACAAGAACCATTAATTTCAAAGTCTACCGAACCATACAACTCTAAGCACTTCTTATAAAAATGTCCACTGAAAATGTCCACTGAAAATGTCCACTGGTAAAATCTCCGTCGGGTTTTCATGCAACCACATTTTCCAAAAACTCTTAAATATCTGCTCCGAATTAAGATTCAAAGATGTCTACAGAAAGAATGGCGTGTCGGCTATTACATGGCACCTTGACCTTGAATAAAGTACCTTTTGGTTATTAAACTACAGTAAGTGAAGTGGATTTACACCCAGTAACAGAATTACGGTAACGGAATCACACAAGTTTTTTTACACAAGTTTTGACATCACAGCGCAGCACAGCAGAGTACAGTAGAGTACAGTAGAGCACAGCAGAGTAGAGTAGAGTACAGTGCAGTACAATTAAGCACAGCAGAGTACAGTAGAGTACAGTGCAGTACAATTAAGCACAGCAAAGTACAGTAGAGTACATTGCAGTACAATTAAGCACAGCAGAGTACAGTAGAGTACAGTTCAGTACAATTAAGCACAGCAGAGTAGAGTAGGGTACAGTAGAGTACAGCGCAGCACAGTATAGTACAGTACAGTATAATTAAGCACAGTAGAGTACAGTGCAGTACAATTAAGCACAGCAAAGTACAGTAGAGTACATTGCAGTACAATTAAGCACAACAGAGTACAGTAGAGTACAGTTCAGTACAATTAAGCACAGCAGAGTAGAGTAGGGTAAAGTACAGTACAGTAGAGTACAGTAGAGTACAGTGCAGTACAATAAAGCAGAGCAGAGTAGAGTAGGGTAAAGTACAGCACAGCAGAGTACAGTAGAGAATAGTAGAGTACAGTGCAGTACAATAAAGTAGAGTAGAGTAGGGTAAGGTACAGCACAGCAGAGTACAGTAGAGTAAATAAACTCAGTACAGTAGAGTATAATATACTGTACTCTACTTTTCTTTACTGTAATGTATTCTACTGTGCTCTATTCATTGTACTCTCCTCCACTGTATTGTACTGTATTGTGCTGTATTGTACTTTATTGTACTGTACTGTGCTGTGTTAGCCAAACTTGTGAAAAATATTGTATGTCTATGATAGGTTCAGCTTTAGTCCTGTCCGGTCCCTCTGTGGATGTTAAAATCAAGGCCAAGTACATATGGTACAGCATGTCTCCTAGTTACTGAAGTACATACAGTACAGCATGTCTCCTAGTTACTGAAGAACATACAGTACAGCATGTCTCCTAGTTACCGAAGAACATATGGTACAGCATGTCTCCTAGTTACTGAAGAACATACAGTACAGCATGTCTCCTAGTTACTGAAGAACATACGGTACAGCATGTCTCCTAGTTACTGAAGAACATACAGTACAGCATGTCTCCTAGTTACTGAAGAACATACAGTACAGCATGTCTCCTAGTTACTGAAGAACATACAGTACAGCATGTCTCCTAGTTACTGAAGAACATACAGTACAGCATGTCTCCTAGTTACTGAAGAACATACAGTACAGCATGTCTCCTAGTTACCGAAGAACATATGGTACAGCATGTCTCCTAGTTACTGAAGAACATACAGTACAGCATGTCTCCTAGTTACTGAAGAACATACAGTACAGCATGTCTCCTAGTTACTGAAGTACATACAGTACAGCATGTCTCCTAGTTACTGAAGAACATACAGTACAGCATGTCTCCTAGTTACCGAAGAACGTACAGTACAGCATGTCTCCTAGTTACTGAAGAACATACATTACAGCATGTCTCCTAGTTACTGAAGAACATACAGTACAGCATGTCTCCTAGTTACCGAAGAACATATGGTACAGCATGTCTCCTAGTTACTGAAGAACATACAGTACAGCATGTCTCCTAGTTACTGAAGAACATACAGTACAGCATGTCTCCTAGTTACCGAAGAACATACAGTACAGCATGTCTCCTAGTTACTGAAGAACAGCAAACAGTGGCTGTGGTCTGTCAATGGGTACAGGGTAATGCATCTAAGAGTGACTGCAGCCTGTCTATGGGTACAGGGAAATTCATCTCAGAGTGGCTGCAGTCTGTCTATGGGTACAGGGAAATTCACCTAAGAGTGGCATCAGCGTAAATCCATTTTAATTCAATCACTTTGACAGCATCTAGTTTGATAAAAAATGTTAAAAAACAACATTTATATGTTTATATGTTTGCCCATGCTAGAAGTGGTCAGAAAGTGATTTTTGGACCTGAACGCCAAAACATTCAGGAGATACAGTTGCTCAAAGTTGAGTCATTTTGCATACCCCACAATACCATGAAACATCCATGTGTCATGACGTTGGCTTGTGGATAAGGTTTATAACCCCCCCCCATAAATACCTTTCTCCCTTCCCTCTATCTTGACTCTACAGAGAGACTCTTGAATAGCCTTTGTTAAACAGAGATTCTGGGAACATCAGAATGTCGGGGGAAATGAACCATATTTTGGTAATCCAACCAGCTGAACATATGCGTTGGTACTTAATGAATATGATGCCAGTTCGGTTGTCATCTGAGACATTCTCATCAATGATAGGATGACATAAACAGTACATTGGAAAGTCTGCACATTATAGTTATCAGATTCACAAGGAATTGTTGTGCAATTTAAATGTTTGAATATGAAATTATTTGGGAGGGGATGAAATGTGATTTTAGCTTCTAAAATGTGAGAATCGGGTTTTCTTGAGTGAATTAGGCCCGACTCAGTGGCCCGCCCCAGTGAAGAGACATTGGTTATAAACTATGAAACACACCCTCCTCTCCCTTCCTATATAAAGCCTTGACGACAACATCACTTTCTGTTCTGGGTACATTAGGATGATAATCCGATGTCAGAAGGGTTCAGATAATAACTACAGAATGAAGCCAACCTCAGCATGAGCTTTGGTTGCGAATGGTATGAACTTTGAACTCTTATTCGCTACAGAAGTGATACCTCCTAGCCGTTGAGATAGCAACAGCAGCTGCAAACGTGGGCTAGGAAAGAACAGACAGAGTATCCCGCCTTCCACATAACGACATTACAACAATGTATCCACTTTACCACCAGAGACATTCTTCCGAGGACAGGAATATCTCTGTTGGCCAACATGACCAGCAGGGTAGCCTAGTGGTTAGAGTGTTGGACTAGTAACCGGAAGGTTGCAAGTTCAAATCCCAAAGCTGACAAGGTACAAATCTGTTGTTCTGCCCCTGAACAGGCAGTTAACCCACTGTTCCTATGCCGTCATTGAAAATAAGAATTTGTTCTTAATTAACTTACTTGCCTAGTTAAATAAAGGTAAAAAAAATCTACGACCAACCTACTGCAGCTAAATATATAACTATTTATTGCATTTTCCTTTTCCAAATGGGTGGTAATTTAGAAGGCATAAGAGTCTGTATTTACGATAGAGTAGCTACCTACGGCCCAATAGAGACATCGCTTCTCCCTCCCTCAGTCTTGCCGCTCTTTCACTCAAACCCAGCCCCCTTTTCTTTGGGTATCCAGCTGTCATATCTGTTCCGTCCGCCAGGGATGTTTAACTTTATGACATAATTTGTAATCAAGGTATGATTCATTCTGTGTAGATGTAATTCTGTGTGATTAGTTAGGTATTTAGTAAATAAATAATTTAACCCAATCTTGTATTGCTGATTCAACTTGTTAGCCAGGGTTCGTGAAGATAACCAAGACACGTTACTGGAAAAGATGGCCGGTTTGATATCATTAAAAAGCTTGGTTGTCAAACCATTTTATTATTTATTGAAAAAAAGAAATGCAATAAAAAATTGTAATTTTTAAATCTTTAAAGTCAATTATCTAAAAACGTGTAAATGTAAAAATACTAACATAATATATTATTCACATTTCACATCATCTGAGCTTTTTGTGTTGTGCCCGCCATCGGTTGAGACATACCATGTTCTTGCAGTCTGTCTATGGGTACAGGGTAATTCACCTAAGAGTGGCTGCAGTCTGTCTATGGGTACAGGGTAATTCACTTAAGAATGGCTGCAGTCTGTCTATGGGTACAGGGTAATTCACTTAAGATTGGCTGCAGTCTGTTTTATGGGTACAGGGTAATTCACCTAAGAGTGGTGGCAGTCTGTCTATGGGTACAGGGTAATTCACTTAAGAATGGCTGCAGTCTGTCTATGGGTACAGGGTAATTCACCTAAGAGTGGTGGCAGTCTGTCTATGGGTACAGGGTAATTCACCTAAGAGTGGTGGCAGTCTGTCTATGGGTACTGTCAGGATTTGGCCAGGGTTGTTCCAGTTGTTTGTCAGTAGATGTCCCCATTGTGCTTTTTGTCCCTGTGTTTTTCCCTTGACCCTCATTATTGTTTGCACCTGTGTCTCGTTTCCCCTGATTGTATTTAAACCCTTTGTTTCCCTCAGTTCTGTGCTCTGTGTTTGTATGTTGGCACCCTGCCCTAGTGTTCTGTGTGCTCTTGTCGATTCCGGGTAACGTTCTTGTGGTATTCTGTTTTTTTTGTTTTAGTTTAGTTTTGGTGAGTTTCTTTTTAGATCTTTTTGTGTTTTTTCCTTCCACCTTTTGGATTTGCCATTTTTTATTTTTAGGATTTTTTCTTCATTAAATACACCGTCTTAAGTACTGCTGTGTCTGCCTCATCTTCTGGGTTCTGCTGTCTATTCGTGGCTCAGTTGGTTAAGTGACTGTTTCTCACTCCGGAGACCCAGGTTCGAAACCGGGTCCTGACAGAAACACAGAGCCAAAAATGAACCCAGAGGCAGCCAGTTCCCAGGACCTTTTTGCCACGCTGTCCCACCACCAGGAGACTGTCCAACGCCACGAAGCCGCCCTGGTTCAGCAAGAGGCCTTAATGGCAAGACATTCTCATCTTCTGTCGGAGATGCTGACTTCCATTAAGCAAATGTCTGATCGACTTACCCCGGCAACAGTTCCCGTCCCAGTACCTCAAGTTCACGTACCCATGGCAGTTAACCCCCTGGCTGAACCTCGTCTTCCACCTCCCCAACGGTTCTCAGGTGATCCAAGTGCTTGTAAAGGCTTTCTCACTCAATGTTCTCTCTCCTTTGAGCTGCAACCCTCGTCGTTTCCCACCGACCGGTCTAAGATCGCATATATCATCACCCTGCTGTCGGAAAAAGCCCTGGCCTGGGCTACTGCTGTGTGGGATGCCCATAGTTCCTGCTGTGCCAGCTACTCTGCCTTTGCTGAGGAATTCAAACGAGTGTTTCAAGGCCCAAGCAGTGGTTCTGACTCAGCCAAACAGCTCCTGACTCTCCATCAAGGTTGGCGCAGCGTGACGGACTATGCCATCCAGTTCCGCACGGTAGCAGCAGCGAGTGGCTGGAACAACGAGGCGCTCACGGTGTGCTTTCTGAAAGGCCTTTCCGACACTATCCAAGATGAACTGGCCACTCGGGAACCACCGGACAATCTCGAGTCCCTGATCAAGTTGGCCTCACGCATTGACCAGCGTCTGAGAGAGAGAGAACTCAACCGTAGACCTCTAGCCCCTATCAGTCCCAGCTCCGAGTCCCCACCTTTATCATCACTGGCTCCACCGGAACCCATGCAGATTGGACGCATCTCCCAGGCTGAGAGAGACCGCCGGATGAGGAGCGACGCTGTCTATATTGCGGCAAACCGGGCCATTTCCGTTCCACGTGTCCCGGGCTCCAGGGAAACGCTCTGTCCCGTACAGACCGGGGGAACTGTAACGGGAAACATAACCTCCTCCCATCCGTCCAACTCCCGTCTGCTCATTCCAGTCACCCTCTCCTGGGACAACCACAAGCTTCACCTTCAAGCCTTGGTAGACTCTGGAGCCGCAGGTAACTTCATGGATGGTGTCTGGGCGAAGGAGAATGGCGTTCCCTCTGAACCTCTAAGTGACCCCATGAGGGTTACTACATTGGATGGAAGCCCTTTGGGATCTGGACTTGTCACTCATGTCACTACCTCCTTGAGACTTTCAGTTTCACAACACCAGGAATTGATGAACTTTCATTTGATCTCCTGTTCCGAGTTCCCTCTCGTCCTTGGATACCCCTGGCTTCACAGCCATAACCCTCACATCGACTGGTCTGTGGGCACTATCAAGCAGTGGGGTCCTACGTGCCAAGCTACTTGTATTTTCCAGAATTCCCCGAGTTCTACTCCCGAGTCTTTAGAATCCATCGACCTGACCCGAGTTCCCGAGTGTTACCATGACCTCAAACTGGTGTTTAGCAAACAGAGGGCCACCATGCTACCACCCCATAGATCTTACGATTGCCCCATCGACCTGTTTCCGGGCACTTGCCCCCCAGGGGTCGGATCTTTTCCCTATCTCCACCCGAACGAGCTGCTATGGATACCTACATCAAGGACTCTCTGGAAGCAGGCCTCATGCGTCCATCCACCTCCCCGGCGGGAGCAGGGTTTTTCTTTGTGGCCAAGAAAGACGGTGGGTTACGTCCTTGCATCGACTACCGGGGACTCAATGACATAACCGTCCGTAACCGTTACCCGCTACCCCTTATGGCCACAGCCTTCGAGCTGCTCCAGGAAGCAGTTGTTTTCACTGCTTGACCTGCGGAACGCATACCATCTGTGCGGATCAGACCTGGTGACGAGTGGAAGACCGCTTCAACACGCCTACTGGTCACTATGAATACTTGGTGATGCCCTTCGGCCTGACCAACGCCCCCAGCGGTGTTCCAAGCGCTCATAAACGATGTGCTTAGGACATGCTTAACATATTTGTGTTCGCTACTTGGATGACATCCTCATCTTTCGAGCCCCTTCAAGAACACACCAAGCACAGACAAGTACTCAAACGCTCCTGGACAGCCATCTGTACGTTAAGCCGGAAAAATGTGAATTCCATTCATCCCGAGTACAATTCCTGGGATTTGTAGTGGAACCCGGTCGAATCCAAATGGACCCCTAGGAAGGTAGGGCGGCTGGGATTGGCCCACCCCCAAATCCGCAAGGACGTTCAGCGTTTCCTGGGCTTCACAAACTTTTACCGCAAGTTCATCAAGAACTTCAGTTTGGTGGCAGCTCCTCTCTCAGCTTTAACCAAAGGTGGCAATGCAAGGTTTTTTGGGGAAGAGAAGCTGAGACAGCCTTCCAAGGACTCAAGCAGATCCTCTCTGCTCCCATCCTGATACCACCGACTCACGGATGAACCATTTGTAGGAGGTAGACGCATCAGAGGTTGGTGGTCGGAGCTGTCCTGTCTCAGAGGGGTGAAGACAAGAAGCTTCATCCGTGCGTTTCTTCACACCGGCTTACCCGACTGAGAGGAACTACGATGTGGGGGATCGTGGAACTCCTAGCGGTTAAGATGGCATTGAAGGAATGGAGACACTGGCTCGAGGGGGCTTCTCACCCGTTTCAAGTGCTTACGGACCACAAAATCTGGTATATCCAGCAGGCGAAGCGATTGAACTCTAGACAAGCTAGATGGTCTCTTTTCTTCAATCGATTCCAGTTTATCCTCACCTATCGGCCCGGGTCGAAGAATCTCAAACCGGATGCCCTGTCCCGAGTCTACGCTCCTGCCATTCGAGATGACACGGACATGCCTGTCCTTCCTGCTGCTAAGATTGTGGCTCCGATCTCGTGGCAAGTTGAGGATACCGTGAGACGTGCTCAAGCTAGCGAACCGGACCCTAAAGGAGGTCCTGCCAATCGGTTGTTTGTCCCCAAGGCAGTGAGGACTCAGGTCCTTCTGTGGGGGCACTCCTCTCGCCTCACCTGTCATCCGGGCGTAGGTCGCACCTTGGAGTTCATCCAGCGTAAGTTCTGGTGGCCTACCATAAGAGAAGACGTTGCCACTTTCGTCAATGCCTGCTCCGTGTGCTGCCAGGGCAAATCTTCTCACCTCCGCCCTCAAGGACTCCTTCACCCTTTACCTGTTCCCCACAGACCCTGGTCCCATATCTCATTGGACTTTATTACTGGACTTCCTCCATCCCATGGCAATACTACTATCCTAGTCATAATCGACAGGTTTTCAAAGGCGGCCAGGTTCGTCCCTCTGACTAAGTTACCTTCTGCCAAGGAAACGGCTGAGTTGGTAATTAATCATGTGTTCCGAGTCTTCGGCATTCCTCAAGATGTGGTTTCTGACAGAGGTCCCCAGTTCGCCTCAAGGTTTTGGAAGGCCTTCTGCCAACTCATGGGGGCTTCTGCCAGTCTATCTTCAGGGTACCATCCGGAGTCCAACGGCCAAACAGAGAGGATGAATCAAGAGCTGGAAACCACCCTCCGATGTATGACTCGTGACAACCCGTCCACATGGTCATCCTTTATTGTTTGGGCCGAATACGCGCACAACACCTTGCGCTCCTCCTCCACTGGTATGTCCCCGCACGAGTGTCAGTTTGGCTATGCTCCTCCATTGTTCCCGGACCAGGAGGCAGAAGTCAGTGTGCCTTCAGCCTTGAGATTCGTCAGACGCTGTCGGCTTATGTGGAGGAAGACCCGTCTTAATCTGATGCGTTCCTCACAGAGGTATCAACAACAAGCCAACAGACGTCGCCGTCCCGGGCCTACCCTGCGCCCCGGCCAGAGAGTCTGGCTCTCCACAAGAGACTTACCTCTACGGGTGGAGTCTCGCAAGCTGTCCCAAAAATACATCGGTCCCTTCAAGGTTGCCAGGAGAGTTAACCCAGTTTCTTATCGCCTACACTTACCCAGATCCCTTAAGATTAATCCCACATTTCATGTGTCTTTGTTAAAACCTGTTGTTTTTTCTCCCCTTGTCCCGGCAGACAGACCTCCCCCTCCGCCTCGTGTCATTGGAGGCCAGCCGGCTTATACCGTCCACCGGATACTGGATTCCCGCCGGGTGCAGCGGTCCTGGCAGTATCTGGTGGACTGGGAAGGCTACGGTCCTGAGGAGCGCTCCTGGGTTCCTGCCAAAGACATCCTGGACCCTGACCTCATTCGTCAGTTCAGGGTCCTCCACCCTGAGAGAGCTGGTAGGAACGTCAGGAGCCGTTCCTAGGGGGGGGATTCTGTCAGGATTTGGCCAGGGTTGTTCCAGTTGTTTGTCAGTAGATGTCCCCATTGTGCTTTTTGTCCCTGTGTTTTTCCCTTGACCCTCATTATTGTTTGCACCTGTGTCTCGTTTCCCCTGATTGTATTTAAACCCTTTGTTTCCCTCAGTTCTGTGCTCTGTGTTTGTATGTTAGCACCCTGCCCTAGTGTTCTGTGTGCTCTTGTCGATTCCGGGTAACGTTCTTGTGGTATTCTGTTTTTTGTTTTAGTTTAGTTTTGGTGAGTTTCTTTTTAGATCTTTTTGTGTTTTTCCTTCCACCTTTTGGATTTGCCATTTTTTATTTTTAGGATTTTTTCTTCATTAAATACACCGTCTTAAGTACTGCTGTGTCTGCCTCATCTTCTGGGTTCTGCTGTCTATTCGTGGCTCAGTTGGTTAAGTGACTGTTTCTCACTCCGGAGACCCAGGTTCGAAACCGGGCCCTGACAGGTACAGGGTAATTCACTTAAGATTGGCTGCAGTCTGTTTTATGGGTACAGGGTAATTCACCTAAGAGTGGTGGCAGTCTGTCTATGGGTACAGGGTAATTCACTTAAGAATGGCTGCAGTCTGTCTATGGGTACAGGGTAATTCACCTAAGAGTGGTGGCAGTCTGTCTATGGGTACAGGGTAATTCACCTAAGAGTGGTGGCAGTCTGTCTATGGGTACAGGGAAATTCACCTAAGAGTGGTGGCAGTCTGTCTATGGGTACAGGGTAATTCACCTAAGAGTGGTGGCAGTCTGTCTATGTGCTACTCCATTACAGTAACAGCTATACTCAAGGGGGCAATAACATTGATCAGGACAAACACCACATGCAGCATGAAAAGTGCTTCCTAAGGTTCCCGTGTGCTGAACTCCCTCTGCATGCGTGTCTGTGCTCTGTTAATATTTCAGTAGCATTTGACACACTGAACTACATTAGACTAGGGGGAAGAGATGAGCTGTGGAGGAGAGCAGCTGTGCCCGGGTATAAGGGAGATTCAGATGGAGAGAGAGAGAGAGAGAGAGAGAGAGATGGAGAGCGGGAGTAGGGATGGAGGGAGAAGACTTCAATTATACTCACTGATTAGAAATACATCCACTCTCCCCACCCCCATAGCCTGCATTCTAAAGCAGGATAGACTGTCAGATGGTGGAAAGAGGGCTTTTAGGCTTAACATACAGAACAGCAAGTCGCTTGCTGTGAGTGCAGTGAACCCATCCCCAAGGTGAAGGCAGTAGGATCATGTACTGTATATTATATTATATTAATAATATTATGACAAATAATGTCAGAGTGACTTTACAGCAGAGTGGTTTCATACGAAACCAGGTCACAAAAATTAAATCCATAGAATGGTCCTCTTGTAAGCCTCCATCATTTTTCATCTGTAGGTGGTAATGAAGTTTTACCACTTGCTCTGTAATACGAGTAATATTTTGATTTAAATAAAAATATGTTTACAAAAAATATTAATATTAAAAAATGTTAACATGAATATTGTAAAAACTATTTTTTATTTTTTTGGTCAAATGTTTTAATACAGTGTATTATTGGACATAAAATAGTCTACAGGCATATCACCACTCCAGAGTGGGATCTACGTTAGTTTTAAAGATATGATTCATTTTCTACAGATAAACTGGCATAGTAGGCAATGTAACAAATCACAGGCCTCCTTTACTTGTATTGTTGCCCATCCTATAAATCACCAGCAGAGGGCGACCATTTTGAATCCATTTTCACATTCACTCTGTTGGTAATGTTTACAAAATTGATCATATCTAGTAAAGTAGCAGAGATCCCAATCTGGAACAGTAATATGCCCGAACAGTATATTATGTTCAACAATATATTGAAACATTCGCCAAATCCAAAATCGTATTTTTTCAATATTCATAAATGAATGTACTTTTTTATTTTTTTTATTTTGCTTTTAGATACAAATGTAAAATACATAGTGTACAAAGCATTAAGAACACCTTCCAAATTTTGAGTGGCACCCCTTTGGCAGGAATTACAGTTGTGAGTCTTCTTCTTACGTCCTAAAAGTAAACACCTGGATTGTGCAATATTTGGCCATTATTCTTTTCAAAATCTTCAAGCTCTGTTAAGATGTTGGGGATGATGGCTAGACATAGATTTTCAAGCAGATTTAAGGCAAAACTGTAACTTGGCCACTCAGGAACATTCACTGTCTTCTTGGTAAGCAACTCCAGTGTAGATTTGGCTTTGTGTTGTAGGTTATTGTCCTACTAAAAGGTGAATAGCTCTCCAGTGTCTGGTGTAAAGCAGACTGAAGCAGGTTCTCCTCTAGATTTTGCCTGTTACTTTTCATCCTGAAACTCCCAGTATTTGCCGATGTCAAGCATACCCATAACATGATACAGCCACCATCATGCTTGTAAATAAGGAGGCAGGCAGTTACTCTGTGATGTGTTGCGTTGGATTTGCCCCAAACATAAGGACAAAAAGTGTATTCCTTTGCCATGAAATCTCAGCAGTATTACTTTAGTGTGTTGTTGCACACAAGATGCATTGGAATATTTTTATTCTGTATATTTATATTGTTATCTTCACTCTGTCATTTAGGTCATTATTTTTGAGTCACTACAATGTTGTTAATCCATCCTCAATTCTCTACCATCACAGCCATTGAACTCTGTAGCCATTTTAAATTCACTAATGTCACGTCCTGACCTTCGTTCCTTTTTTATGTCTCTATTTTAGTTTGGTCAGGGCGTGAGTTGGGGGTGGGCATTCTATGTTTTGTGTTCTATGTTTTCTATTTCTATGTGTGTTTGGCCTGGTATGGTTCCCAATCAGAGGCAGCTGGCTATTGTTGTCTCTGATTGAGAACCATACTTAGGCAGCCTGTGCTCCCACTATGGGTTGTGGGTAGTTATTTTCTGTTCAGTGTTTTTGTTGCACCTTACAGAACTGTTCGTTTGTCGGTTTGTTGTTTTTGTTCAGTATTCATCTTTATTAAAATTATTATGAATATGTACCACACTGCACTTTGGTCCTCTTCTCCTTCTCCCGACGACAATCGCTTACACCAATGGCCTCATGGTAATATCCCTGAGCAGTTTCATTCCTGTCCTGCAGCTCAGTTTAGAAAAAGGACTGTATCTTTGATGTCCGGGTGGTTTAATACATAATCCACAGCAGAATGATTAACTTGACCATGCTAAAAGAGATATTCTATAATGGGTTGGTCAAAACAAGCACTGTCATTGGTTCTAAGCCATACTAAAAAACCTGTTTAGCACAGGTAAGACTATGACGCAAAAATGGGCATCTTGTTTTCTGTTCCATCTGACACATCCAGTTTACAGATGATGTATGTATGGGGGACAGAGGAAGGGTTAGTCATTCACTACTAGACTGAGGGACCTTACAGATGTTGTATGTATGGGGGACAGAGGAAGGGTTAGTCATTCAAAAAGCATGTCAACCCCTATCATTTCACAGAGAATGAGCCCATGAAACTTATTATGTGTAATTTTAAGGCACATTTTACTCCTGAACTAATTTAAGCGTGCCTAAACAGAGGCTGAATACATATGCAACAACTATATTTTACTTATTTAATGTGTAATAATCTTTAAACAAATGTAAATGTTCTCTTCCACTTTGACAGAGTATTTTGGATTGTTGACAAAAAAATATGACAATGAAATCAATTTTAATCCCACTTTGTAACACAATAAATGGGGAGAATTCTGAATAGATTTTGCAAGGCATCTCTTTGTCTAGTCAAGTGGGTTCTATCTCTTAAAAAAAAATATGTCAACGGTGAGCACTAACACAAACAACAGCTAGGTTAACTGGCTGATGATTCATCACTAGAGGACATGTTTCTGAAGTGCCACAGTTGGTTGGGATAAATCTCACAGATTCTTCCTCTTGCTGAGGCATGTCTCGAACAATGCAGCATACCCTCAGTTTCTTGAGTCCCATTATGAATCCCTTATCTTGTATTTGTTAATTTCAGAATTCATGACGATAGCGTGAGTTGGTATTATTTTTTTCATGCCATGGCCTGCAACAATGTTATTTGTGGTTGTGTCAGGGTTTGACCTTTAAAAGTCCCTTTAGAAAGCCATTTCAGCAACCAGCTGAGCTGCTAGAGACATTTGCAACAGTACTCACCACCCCCGCTCATTTCAAATCAAATCAAATTTTTATTTGTCACATACACATGGTTAGCAGATGTTAATGCGAGTGTAGCGAAATGCTTGTGCTTCTAGTTCCGACAATGCAGTAATAACCAACAAGTAATCTAACTAACAATTCCAAAACTACTGTCTTATACACACAAGTGTAAGGGGATAAAGAATATGTACATAAAGATATATGAATGAGTGATGGTACAGAGCAGCATAGGCAAGATACAGTAGATGGTATCGAGTACAGTATATATATGTGAGATGAGTATGTAAACAAAGTGGCATAGTTAAAGTGGCTAGTGATACATGTATTACATAAAGATGCAGTAGATGATATAAAGTACAGTATATACGTACAGTGCCTTGCGAAAGTATTCGGACCCCTTGAACTTTGCGACCTTTTGCCACATTTCAGGCTTCAAACATAAAGATATAAAACTGTATCTTTTTCTGAAGAATCAACAACAAGTGGGACACAATCATGAAAGAAACATACAGGAACTCAAATCCTTCTGTTCACCTGATTTAGAATTCCTCACAATCAAATGTAGACACGCATTATCTACCAAGAGAATTCTCTTAGATTATAATCACAGCCGTATATACCCCCCCAAGCAGACACATCGATGGCTCTGAACGAACTTTATTTAACTCTTTGCAAACTGGAAACCATTTATCCGGAGGCTGCATTCATTGTTGCTGGGGATTTTAACAAGGCTAATCTGAAAACAAGACTCCCTAAATACATCTTCAGCTTGGTCGGACCAGCGTTGGACAGACCTCAGCGTGGGAACTTCTTGTTTTAGTTTCTGTCTGTAGGCAGAGATCAACAAAATGGAGTCGTGGTCAGCTTTTCCGAAAGGAGGGCGGGGCAGGGCCTTATATGCGTCGCGGAAGTTAGAATAACAATGATCCAAGGTTTTGCCAGCCCTGGTTGCGCAATCAATATGCTGATACATTTTAGGGAGTCTTGTTTTCAGATTAGCCTTGTTAAAATCCCCAGCTACAATGAATGCAGCCTCAGGATGTATGGATTCCAGTTTGCAAAGAGTCAAATAAAGTTCATTCAGAGCCATCGATGTGTCTGCTTGGGGGAATATATACGGCTGTGATTATAATCGAAGAGAATTCTCTTGGTAGATAATGCGGTCGACATTTGATTGTGAGAAATTCTAAATCAGGTGAACAGAAGGATTTGAGTTCCTGTATGTTTCTGTGATCACACCACGTCTCGTTAATCATAAGGCATACGCCCCCTCCCCTCTTCTTACCAGAAAGATGTCTGTTTCTGTCGGCGCGATGCGTGGAGAAACCAGCTGGCTGCACCGACTCCGATAGCATCTCCCCAGTGAGCCATGTTTCCGTGAAGCAAAGAACGGTCTCTGATGTCCCTCTGGAATGCTACCCTTGCTCGGATTTCATCAACCTTGTTGTCAAGAGACTGGACATTGGCGAGAAGAATGCAAGGGAGTGGTGCACGATGTGCCCGTCTCCAGAGTCAGACCAGAAGACCGCCTCGTTTCCCTCTTTTACGAAGTCGTTTTTTTGGGTCGCCGGCTGGGATCCATTCCGTTGTCCTGGGTGAAAGGCAGAACACAGGATCCGCTTTGCGAAAGTCATATTCTTGGTCGTACTGATGGTGAGTTGACGCTGCTCTTATATTCAGTAGTTCTTCTCGACTGTATGTAATGTATGTAATGAAACCTAAGATGACCTGGGGTACTAATGTAAGAAATAACACGTAAAAAAAATAAAAAAACTGCATAGTTTCCTAGGAACGCGAAGCGGGCGGCCATCTCTGTCGGTGCCGGAAGTACTGACAATTGGAGGGTTGATGTCAGGGAACGGTTTTCTTGAAAACGCAGTGCAAGACAATCTCATACATATGCAGGAGGTACAGTCCATGAGTACGGCTGGGTATCAGGAGGTACAGTCCATGATTACTGCTGGGTATCAGGAGGTACAGTCCATGAGTACGGCTGGGTATCAGGAGGTACAGTCCATGATTACTGCTGGGTATCAGGAGGTACAGTCCATGAGTACGGCTGGGTATCAGGAGGTACAGTCCATGATTACTGCTGGGTATCAGGAAGGTACAGTCCATGAGTACTGCTGGGTATCAGGAGGTACAGTCCATGAGTATTGCTGGGTATCAGGAGGTACAGTCCATGAGTACTGCTAGGTATCAGGAGGTACAGTCCATGATTACTGCTGGGTATCAGGAAGGTACAGTCCATGAGTACTGCTGGGTATCAGGAGGTACAGTCCATGAGTACGGCTGGGTATCAGGAGGTACAGTCCATGAGTACGGCTGGGTATCAGAAGGTACAGTCCATGATTACTGCTGGGTATCAGGAGGTACAGTCCATGATTACTGCTGGGTATCAGGAGGTACAGTCCATGAGTACTGCTGGGTATCAGGAGGTACAGTTCATGATTACGGCTGGGTATCAGGAGGTACAGTCCATGAGTACTGCTGGGTATCAGGAGGTACAGTTCATGATTACGGCTGGGTATCAGGAGGTACAGTCCATGAGTACGGCTGGGTATCAGAAGGTACAGTCCATGAGTACGGCTGGGTATCAGGAGGTACAGTCCATGAGTACGGCTGGGTATCAGGAGGTACAGTCCATGATTACTGCTGGGTATCAGGAGGTACAGTCCATGAGTACGGCTGGGTATCAGGAGGGTACAGTCCATGAGTACGGCTGGGTATCAGGAGGTACAGTCCATGAGTACGGCTGGGTATCAGGAGGGTACAGTCCATGATTACTGCTGGGTATCAGGAGGTACAGTCCATGATTACTGCTGGGTATCAGGAGGTACAGTCCATGAGTACTGCTGGGTATCGGGAAGGTACAGTCCATGAGTACGGCTGGGTATCAGGAGGTACAGTCCATGAGTACTGTTGGGTAGAGCTGGGCCATATGGAGAAAAATCTTTATCGCCAGAAATTGCCTGAATTGATGCTATAACGATAACTATAATGATAAGTTCTAGTTTTAAAATATCCTTAAAACTATTTCCTACTAGTTTGATAGTTGTAGCCATCAATTGTCCTATTATCAATCACCCAAATTAGCAAATGTATTTAATTTTATACTTAACATTTCTCTAGTATCGACTATTTATCCTAATGAGCGATGTATACAAAATAAGTGATCGGTGTGGTTGGTGTCGATACTGGTTTATTGTCCCAGCTTTACTGCTGGGTATCCACTCCACCCCTCACCACCAACCAACCAATCACAAACGATCAAGAGGTACAGTCGATGAGTACTGCTGGGTATCCACTCCACCCCTCACCACCAACCAACCAATCATAAACCATCAAGAGGTACAGTCCATGAGTACTGCTGGGTATCCACTCCACTCCACCCCTCACCACCAACCAACCAATCACAAACAATCAAGAGCTACAGTCCATGAGTACTGCTGGGTATCCACTCCACCCCTCACCACCAACCAACCAATCACAAACCATCAAGAGGTACAGTCAATGAGTACTACTGGGTATCCACTCCACCCCTCACCACCAACCAACCAACCAATCACAAACCATCAAGAGGTACAGTCCATGAGTACTACTGGGTATCCACTCCACCCTCACCACCAACCAGCCAATCACAAACCATCAAGAGGTACAGTCCATGAGTACTACTGGGTATCCACTCCACCCCTCACCACCAACCAACCAATCACAAACCATCAAGAGGTACAGTCCATGAGTACTGCTGGATATCCACTCCACCCCTCACCACCAACCAACCAATCATAAACCATCAAGAGGTACAGTCCATAAGTACTGCTGGGTATCCACTCCACCCCTCACCACCAATCAATCCAACTGCACTTTCTACCATTCCCCATCAGCACCAACCAATCACACTCCACCATTCTTCACCATAACCACCAACCAATCACACTCCAAATTCTTCACCATAACCACCAACCAATCACACTCCACCATTCTTCACCATCACCAGTAATGTACAGTACTGTGCTGTCCTTTCTGTGCTAATGATGAATAATTGAGGCCAGGCTTGGTGGTGCTGAATCACAGGGATCAGCTGTCTCTACTGCCCCACTCCACTAACCTCTACTGCCCCACTCCACTAACCTCTACTGCCCCACTCCACTAACCTCTACTGCCCCACTCTACTAACCTCTACTGCCCCACTCTACTAACCTCTACTGCCCCACTCCACTAACCACTACTGCCCCACTCTACTAACACTACTGCCCCACTCTACTAACCTCTACTGCCCCACTCTACTAACCTCTACTGCCCCACTCCACTAACCTCTACTGCCCCACTCTACTAACACTACTGCCCCACTCTACTAACCTCTACTGCCCCACTCTACTAACCTCTACTGCCCCACTCTACTGCCCCACTCTACTAAACTCTACTGCCCCACTCTACTAACCTCTACTGCCCCACTTTACTAACCTCTACTGCCCCACTCTACTAACCTCTACTGCCCCACTCTACTGCCCCACTCTAATAACCTCTACTGCCCCACTCTACTAACCTCTACTGCCCCACTCTACTAACCTCTACTGCCCCACTCTACTGCCCCACTCTACTAACCTCTACTGCCCCACTCTACTAACCTCTACTGCCCCACTCTACTGCCCCACTCTACTAACCTCTACTGCCAAACTATACTAACCTCTACTGCCCCACTCTACTAACACTACTGCCCCACTCTACTAACCTCTACTGCCCCACTCTACTAACCTCTACTGCCCCACTCTACTAACACTACTGCTCCACTCTACTAACCTCTACTGCCCCACTCTACTAACACTACTGCCCCACTCTACTAACCTCTACTGCCCCACTCTACTAACCTCTACTGCCCCACTCTACTAACCTCTACTGCCCCACTCTACTAACATCTACTGCCCCACTCTACTAACACTACTGCCCCACTCTACTAACCTCTACTGCCCCACTCTACTAACAATACTGCCCCCCTCTACTAACACTACTGCCCCACTCTACTAACCTCTACTGCCCCACTCTACTAACACTACTGCCCCACTCTACTAACACTACTGCCCCACTCTACTAACACTACTGCCCCACTCTACTAACACTACTGCCCCACTCTACTAACCTCTACTGCCCCACTCTACTAACACTACTGCCCCACTCTACTAACCTCTACTGCCCCACTCTACTAACAATACTGCCCCCCTCTACTAACACTACTGCCCCACTCTACTAACCTCTACTGCCCCACTCTACTAACACTACTGCCCCACTCTACTAACACTACTGCCCCACTCTACTAACACTACTGCCCCACTCTACTAACACTACTGCCCCACTCTACTAACCTCTACTGCCCCACTCTACTAACACTACTGCCCCACTCTACTAACCTCTACTGCCCCACTCCACTAACCCTACTGCCCCACTCTACTAACCTCTACTGCCCCACTCTACTAACCTCTACTGCCCCACTCTACTAACCTCTACTAACACTACTGCCCCACTCTACTAACACTACTGCCCCACTCTACTAACACTACTGCCCCACTCTACTAACCTCTACTGCCACACTCTACTAACACTACTGCCCCACTCTACTAACACTACTGCCCCACTCTACTAACACTACTGCCCCACTCTAGTAACCTCTACTGCCCCACTCTACTAACCTCTACTGCCCCACTCTACTAACCTCTACTGCCCTACTCTACTAACCTCTACTGCCCCACTCTACTAACACTACTGCCCCACTCTACTAACCTCTACTTCCCCACTCTACTAACCTCTACTGCCCCACTCTACTAACCTCTACTGCCCCACTCTACTAACCTCTACTGCCCCACTCTACTAACCCTACTGACCCACTCTACTAACCCTACTGCCCCACTCTAGTAACCCCTACTGCCCCACTCTAGTAACCCCTACTGCCCCACTCTACTAACACTACTGCCCCACTCTACTAACCCTACCGCCCCACTCTACTAACCTCTACTGCCCCACTCTACTAACCCTACCGCCCCAATCTACTGCCGCACTCTACTAACTCCTACTGCCCCACTCTAGATCCGTCAAGTTGAATAATTTAGACTGGCCCTTTGCTCAATCCTGGACATTAATAAAATATCTGAAAAAAAATACCATCCAAAATCTGACGTTGAATAGTTGAATAGCCCTGCTGTAAATATTACACACTATAACCCTATACTACAGAGATGTATGCCTCTGGTTAACACACTATTATCCCTACACTACAGAGATTTATGCGTCTGGTTAACACACTATAAACCCTAGGCAAGCCTTCCTCACTTCTGATGTATTTATAAAGCTCTTCTTAACATCAGCTGATGTCACAAAGTGCTGTACAGAAACCCAGTCTAAAACCCCAAACAGCAAAGCAATGCAGGTGTAGAAGCACTGTGGCCAGGAAAAACTCCCTAGACAGGCCAAAACCTAGGAAGAAACCTAGAGAGGAACCAGGCTGTGAGGGGTGGCCAGTTCTCTTCTGGCTGTGCCGGGTGGAGATTATAACAACATGGCCAAGATGTTCAAATGTTCCTTGATGACCAGCAGGGTCAGATAATAATAATCACAGTGGTTGTAAAGGGTGCAATAGGTCATCACCTCAGGAGTAAATGTCAGTTGGCTTTTCATAGCCGATCGTTCAGAGTATCTCTACCGCTCCTGTTGTCTCTAGACAGTTGAAAACAGCAGAACAGTTGAAACTGGAGCAGCAGCACGAGCAGGTGGACTGGGGACAGCAAGGAGTCATCAAGCCAGGTAGTCCTGAGGCATGGTCCTAGGGCTCAGGTCCTCAGAGAGAAAGTATATGTATATGATATATATATATATATATATATATATATATATATATATATATATATATATATATATAAGTAGTGAAGCTAGTCTCAGGATAAAGACGGAGGATATTTCTAGAACTATGACTCAGGCATTCTAATGACCCTCATTGGCTTCATCGCTATTCTCATGACCATACCACAAGATAAGTGATCATATCGCTACATTTCAGATAATTTTCTCATTTATTACATGACAGTTTTTAGTATTCTAGTGCTCAACTCACTATATTTGACACATTTAGTTGACACTTCTATCCAGAGTGACTTACAGTGAGTGCAAACATTTCTATATTTGTTTGTACTGGTCTCCTGTGGGAATCGAACCCACAACCCTGGCTATGCAAGTGCCATACTCTACCAACTGAGCCACACAAGATCCATTAGTCTGTAGACAACACAATGTTACATCTGTACCGTTAAGTTGCTGTAAAGTTTTCTCATCAAAGACATTCAAGTTCAACTGCACTTCCTTACCTCACAAGCTGCAGAGTTATCCAGCACAATATGACTCTCAGTGGAGCTACTGCCACCTATAGGCAACTGTTCATACTAAACACACCATCCTCTTGTTTAGTCATATTAATAAGCATCATATTTTCATACCACAAAATCCCATTTGCATGTACATTTGTGTTCAGTTTTGCATTGCACGCACTACAAATGGTTGTAATTAGCTCTGAAAACAAGTTAAATAATCCCTCTTGGTTCAAATCAAATCAAATCAAAATCAAATCAAATCAAATGTTATTTGTCACATACACATGGTTAGCAGATGTTAATGTGAGTGTAGCAAAATGCTTCTGCTTCTAGTTCCGACAATGCAGTAATAACCAACAAGTAATCTAACTAACAATTCCTAAACTACTGTCTTATACACAGTGTAAGGGGATAAAGAATATATAAGGATATGGATTCACCTTACTCTACGCTGCCAATATAATGATGTGATTACTAAGGTCCTCTCTAGATAGTGAGTCATGATTGAGTATTGTGGTTTAGATATGAACACCAATTTTAAAGGCCATATTTATTTTTGCTCTGCAAGTATTGAGCTGTAGTCAGGCTCTCTGACGTGAAGAGTTATTATTTTCCTTCTTCTGATCATTGAGCATTATAATAGTGTTTAGTCATCCCTGCTAATACCCTAGGTTTACATTGACCGTGAGAGAGAGCGAGAGTGTGAGAGGGAGAGAGTTTGAGAGAGAGTGTGAGAGAAATGACATTTGTAATGTCTTTATTGTTTTGAAACTTCTGTAATGTGTCATGTCTACTGTTAATTTTTATTGTTTATTTCACTTTATATATTATCTACCTTACTTGCTTTGGCAATGCTAACACATGTTACCCATGCCAATAAAGCCCTTAAATTGAATTGAATTGAAATAGAGAGAGTGGGAGAGCAAGAGCATGTGAGAGAGAGCGGCGAGAGAGAAAGAGAGAGAGAGAGAGAGAGAGAGAGAGAGAGAGAGAGAGAGAGAGAGAGAGAGGAGGGGAGAGAGAGAGAGAGAGAGGAGAGAGAGAAAATGGGTGAGTGTCATCCCTGTCCTGTGCCTATATGTCCTCACCAATGATGGTGCATGACAAATCACAGCCTGACTTGCTGGCCAACACTAGGCCATCTTCGTCAGTCACAGAGCTGACCAACACAAGGAAATCTTCGTCAGTCACAGAGCTGACCAACACAAGGACATCTTCGTCAGTCACAGAGCTGGCCGACTCTAGGCCATCTTCGTCAGTCGCAGAGCTGGCCAACACTAGGCCATCTTCGTCAGTCACAGAGCTGACCAACACTAGGCCATCTTCGTCAGTCACAGAGCTGACCAACACTAGGCCATCTTCGTCAGTCACAGACCTGACCAACACTAGGCCATCTTCGTCAGTCACAGAGCTGACCAACTGGGCCCGAGTGTCAACCTATCAAAACACTGGAGTCATTGTTTACAGCTTACAACTAAGCCCTGGGCAGCAGGTCAGTGAGAAAACAATCTGTACTCACATTGGGAGACTTGCTGGCCGCAGGGGCAGGCAGAGGGACCCAGAGGGCCTGAGGGAACCAAACACCTATTGACAACATTGTGATAACCACAATGTCTAAGCAAATTTAAGCTTGACTACTCATTCAATCATTTTAGAGAAAAATGGCTTTTTCCAAGTGGCCGTGACTGTAAAACATGCTTCACAGGTGACATGAGGCTTCAGAATCCACAAGTCAATAAACGACTGATCAGGGTTAGACAAATACAGACTGGCCTAACAGACGGGTTGAGGGAAAAGCCATGTGTGTCCTGTGGGCTGTTCCTCAAATCAAACACAGGAAATGGTGCAGCATTTTGTATAGTATACAGATGTGCGCGGAAGTTACCAGACATGATGGGGCTATTTTTACTTTTGTTGTTGTTTATATTTTACCCCATTTTTCTCCCCAATTTCTCAATATCCAATTACGATCCAATTACTATTTTGTCTCTTCGATGCAACTCCCCAATGGGCTCGGGAGAGGCAAAGGTCAAATCGTCCTCCGGACAAGGAGTCACTAAGAGCGCGTGGAGCCGATAAAGCCCCTCTGCTGGCCGACCCTCCCTAACCTGGACAACGCTGGGCCTATTGTGTGTCGCCTATGGGACTCACTGTTATGGCCAGTTGTGACACAACCAGGATCAGACCCAGGTCTGTAATGACATCTCAAGCACTGCAATGCGGTGTCTTAGACAGCTGCGCCACTCAGGAGATGAAGTGATGGAGGTCTTATAAGGGATGGGCCCCAACATGCAGTGGCCTGGATGGGTGAGGAGAGACCACCAATACAAGCCCACATTCGCCCCGTCCCAGGGCCAGCCGCTGGGAGAGAGAATAATACTAACTGCATACAGTACATGACTCCTCATTGACCATTACTACATCGCTAGTCTCGTGCAGATAGTAATTTCCTTTAAAAACCTGCTATATGTAAAATATTGTGAGATACAGCTTGGAAAATAAACACATATGACTAGATGACATAATGCTTGTTTCCAACATTAGGGCTGCTTTCCTAAAGAAGTTAATTAAATGTGCTTTGTGTTTTGTTCCTTGCCACAATACTAACGAGTATCGCCCCGGCCCGACCAGTCACCTTCGTGTATATGCCAACCCTACGAGTATCGTCCTGACCCTACCAGTCACCTTCGTGTATATGCCAACCCAACGAGTATCGTCCTGACCCTACCAGTCACCTTCGTGTATATGCCAACCCAACGAGTATCGTCCCGACCCTACCAGTCACCTTCGTGTATATGCCAACCCTACGAGTATCGACCCGACCCTACCAGTCACCTTCGTGTATATGCCAACCCTACGAGTATCGTCCCGACCCTACCAGTCACCTTCGTGTATATGCCAACCCTACGAGTATCGTCCCGACCCGACCAGTCACCTTCGTGTATATGCCAACCCTACGAGTATCGTCCCGACCCGGCCAGTCACCTTCGTGTATATGCCAACCCTACGAGTATCGTCCCGACCCGGCCAGTCACCTTCGTGTATATGCCAACCCTACGAGTATCGTCCCGACCCTACCAGTCACCTTCAGGAGAAACTGTAATCCAGGTTCAGTTCTCTTTAAACAGCCACTGCTGCTCCTTCCCCTTCCTGCTGCTCCTCGCCCTTCCCTGCTGCTCCTTCCCCTCCCTGTTATTACAAACATCTGTCACAAACCATTATCTGGGATCCTATTATGACAGGATCTTCATCCTTCAATTACACGCAGTCTGTAATACAAGACTGTATGGGGTATGTTCAATAAGCACATGTGAAAGGTTGTGGTTTCCTCTCGCCCTCTATTTGTTTAAAAATAGACTGTATTGATGAATGAGGGGCACATTTGATCCCCTAGCTTTCAGGTTCTCTCTCACTCACTGTCTCCAAGTGTTAGTTTCACAACCCAGAGTCCTGTCCCATGCCGGTTTTCAGAGTGGGGATTCTGAAGATTAGAGTCCCCTCCCATTGTGACTCTTTCCTCCCAGCGTGCCCCACTCTCTGCACCTTCCTCTCAGCATGCCCCAGCTGGGTGATGATGGCTCCCTCCCTCCCTCCGCCTATCACGTTACACACTGTATACTACTGTATGTTTGCATGTTACAATGCTAAGTTTAACCGTCTCAAATGACATATGCCAATTTACTCAGAGTAACTAAGGTTTTTATTCTGGAATATTTTCAGGAAATCGTGCTACATACAGTACCATCTGTTGGACAACAAGCAGTAGTTAATCCCTTAAAGGGATATGTCGGGAGTTTGGCAATGAAGCTCTTTATCAACTTCCCGGAGTCAGATGAACTCATGGATACCACTGTTTACATGTCTCTGCATCCAGTATGAAGGAAGTTAGAGGTAGTTTAAGAAGTTTATGCTAACTAGCGTTAGCGCAATGTGAATGGAAGTCTCTGATTGAGAGGGGTTGGGTTAAATGCGGATGACACGTTTCAGTTGAACGCATTCAATTGGACAACTGACTGGGTATCCCGCTGTCCCTTTTCCTTTCCCTTCTATGGTATCGACTCGCATGCTTACTTCAAACAGCACACAGATACATAAAAATGGTATCCACAAGTTCATCTGATTCTGAGGAAATAGATAAAATCCTGAAACATCCCTTTAATGACAGTACTCTAATGGTTGGGGGGTTTAATAAGGGCACGTTTTTATGCATTTGTGTTATATTGTTAAATAATTAAATAAGGGCACAGTTTAATGAATTAGTGTTATATTGTTATATAGTTAAATAAGGGCACAGTTTGATGAATTAGTGTTATATTGTTATATATTGTTATATAGTTAAATAAGGGCACAGTTTAATGCATTACAACCGGCTGCTCCTTTCACGTCCAGTCAATAAGACTGTACAGTATACTGTATGGTTGGTCCAATGTCCACAACACAACATAATTAACATGATATAAAGTAGGTGAGGAGAGAGAGCACATGGGGATTAAACCCCAGTCTCTGGTGTGGAATCGTATGTGTGGTATGGAGCTGGGAGGCTATCTGCACGAGACTATCGACATAGTAATGGACAACACTGAGTTGTCTGCTTCGTGTTTTCATTTTTGCCATGGAAGAAATATCATGATGCTGGTATCAGCACAGCGCTAGTGACTGGACTGTGGACACTGGCCAGAATGCACAGCGCTAGTGACTGGACAGTGGACACTGGCCAGAATGCACAGCCCTAGTGACTGGACAGTGGACACTGGCCAGAATGCAGAGCCCTAGTGACTGGACAGTGGACACTGGCCAGAATGCACAGCGCTAGTGACTGGACAGTGGACACTGGCCAGAATGCACAGCCCTAGTGACTGGACAGTGGACACTGGCCAGAATGCAGAGCCCTAGTGACTGGACAGTGGACACTGGCCAGAATGCTGGCGCTAGTGACTGGACAGTGGACACTGGCCAGAATGCACAGCGCTAGTGACTGGACAGTGGACACTGGCCAGAATGCAGAGCCTAGTGACTGGACAGTGGACACTGGCCAGAATGCACAGCCCTAGTGACTGGACAGTGGACACTGGCCAGAATGCACAGCCCTAGTGACTGGACAGTGGACACTGGCCAGAATGCACAGCGCTAGTGACTGGACAGTGGACACTGGCCAGAATGCACAGCCCTAGTGACTGGACTGTGGACACTGGCCAGAATGCACAGCCCTAGTGACTGGACAGTGGACACTGGCCAGAATGCACAGCCCTAGTGACTGGACAGTGGACACTGGCCAGAATGCACAGCCCTAGTGACTGGACAGTGGACACTGGCCAGAATGCAGAGCCCTAGTGACTGGACAGTGGACACTGGCCAGAATGCAGAGTGCATTCACAGATTTAGCAGAGGAGGAAAAGACACGCTGTAAGGATTTCAGTTTGGTCCTAAAAATGAGAAAAAAACAACAACATCTGGGTCAGTGTTTAGCTTTGTAGTAATGACTGGTGCCACACACACACACATGCACGTGCACACACACCTCTCCCTGCTCCTGAAATGGCAATGTGAGCTGGTGGGTGGTGGTTGTGGTGGTGGTGGTGGTGGGGGGGGGGGTGCACAGTACCCCACTCAGAGCCTCCCCGCTTCCTGACAGAGAGGAAACACATGTTAGTGGATGTTGAACTGCATAGTGCATCCCTGTTTTAGGAAGGCTACTCGCCTGCCTTGATCTGGGACAGTCAATATTGAACTGCATATTGCATCCCTGTTTTAGGAAGGCTACTCGCCTGTCTTGGTCTGGGACAGTCAATATTGAACTGCATATTGCATCCCTGTTTTAGGAAGGCTACTCGCCTGCCTTGATCTGGGACAGTCAATATTGAACTGCATATTGCATCCCTGTTTTAGGAAGGCTACTCGCCTGTCTTGGTCTGGGACAGTCAATATTGAACTGCATATTGCATCCCTGTTTTAGGAAGGCACAAGCATTTCGCTCCACTCGCATTAACATCTGCTAACCATGTGTATGTGACAAATAACATTGCTGTGTTTGATGTATTTGATATCATTCCACCTATTCCACTCTAGCCATTACCACAGGCCCATTCTCCCTGATTAAGGTGCCACCAGACTCCTGTGGACCACGCATGCAGGAAGTCTCATGCATAACAATGCCCCAGTAAAGGAGGTCTCATGCATAACAATGCCCCAGCAAAGGAGGTCTCATACATAACAATGCCCCAGCAAAGGCTAGATGGCGGGAGAGTGGGAGCTGTAGAGAACAACGGGCTTGTGTCAGGTTTCCAAAACAACAGTTCAGTCTTTCAAGTACATTTGCTTGAATGGGCAACCTATTATCATGATTCCTCTATGATCGAAAGGTTCTTAAATCCTTGGCCCAGCCCCAGGTCCATCCCCAGGTCCAGCCCCAGGTCCATCCCCAGGGTCAGCCCCAGGTCCAGCCCCAGGTCCATCCCCATGGCCAGCCCCAGGTCCATCCCCAGTTCCAGCCCTAGGTCCAGCCCTAGGTCCATCCCCAGGCCCAGCCCCAGGTCCATCCCCAGGTCCAGCCCCAGGTCCATCCCCAGGGTCAGCCCCAGGTCCAGCCCCAGGTCCATCCCCAGGGTCAGCCCCAGGTCCAGCCCCAGGTCCATCCCCATGGCCAGCCCCAGGTCCATCCCCAGTTCCAGCCCTAGGTCCAGCCCTAGGTCCATCCCCAGGCCCAGCCCCAGGTCCATCCCCAGGTCCAGCCCCAGGTCCATCCCCAGGTCCAGCCCCAGGTCCAGCCCAGCCCCATCCCCAGCCCCAGTTCCAGCCCCAGGTCCATCCCCAGGGCCAGCCCCAGGTCCAGCCCCAGGTCCAGCCCCATCCCCAGCCCCAGTTCCAGCCCCAGGTCCATCCCCAGGTCCAGCCCCAGGTCCATCCCCAGGTCCAGCCCCAGTTCCAGCCCCAGGTCCATCCCCAGGTCCATCCC
>NW_027009431.1:0-45753 GCF_036934945.1 Oncorhynchus masou masou | reverse complement strand
CTCCCTCCACCCCTCCCTCCCTCTCGCCTCCTCTATCTCTCTCTCCTCCTCCACCTCAGCTCTGAAAAGGATGAGCAATACCGCCCATGCACTAATGCGATGACCCAATATGCCAATACAACCTCATCTGCACTCGTTCAGGATGGAGGGAATTCTTTCTTCAGAGTCTGGAGGGTCATGTGTCCGTGCCTGGCTGCGCGTGTCTGTGCCTGCATGCATCCCTGTGTGTGGAGTGTGTGAGTGTGTGTCTGTGTCTGTGTGTGTGTGTGCTATGTGGTGTGGGTGTGTGTGTGTGTGTGTGTGTGTGTGTGTGTGTGTGTGTGTGTGTGTGTGTGTGTGTGTGTGTGTGTGTGTGTGTGTGTGTGTGTGTGTGTGTGTATGTCTGTGTGTATGTCTGTGTGTGCATGTTTATCTTACCCTCTACTTTACCTACTCAGCCATCCCCGTTCTCCTCAGCAGTTTGTTTCTGGTTCTTCCCCTGGTCCTCCTGGGAACTCTCACCTTGTTATACACCCACTGTATACTGTCCTGCTGTTCGGAGGAACACCACAAAACACCTGTTACATTTTCAATGCACACCCAGCCAGTTGGTGCAGTGGTCCTGCTGTGGTTGGGACCAGTTAAACAGGGTTAACCAGCCAGTTGGTGCAGTGGTCCTGCTCTCATTTGGGACCAGTTAAAACAGCCAGTTGGTGCAGTGGTCCTGCTGTGGTTGGGACCAGTTAAGAGGGTTAACCAGCCAGTTGGTGCAGTGGTCCTGCTGTGTGGTTGGGACCAGTTAAAGAGGGGTTAACCAGCCAGTTGGTGCAGTGGTCCTGCTGTGTGGTTGGGACCAGTTAAAGAGGGGTTAACCAGCCAGTTGGTGCAGTGGTCCTGCTGTGCGGTTGGGACCAGTTAAAGAGGGGTTAACCAGCCAGTTGGTGCAGTGGTCCTGCCTGGTTGGGACCAGTTAAAGAGGGTTAACCAGCCAGTTGGTGCAGTGGTCCTGCTGTGAGGTTGGGACCAGTTAAAGAGGGGTTAACCAGCCAGTTGGTGCAGTGGTCCTGCTGTGAGGTTGGGACCAGTTAAAGAGGGGTTAACCAGCCAGTTGGTGCAGTGGTCCTGCTGTGCGGTTGGGACCAGTTAAAGAGGGGTTAACCAGCCAGTTGGTGCAGTGGTCCTGCTGTGAGGTTGTGAGGTTGGGACCAGTTAACCAGTTAAAAGGGGTTAACCAGCCAGTTGCAGTGGTCCTGCTGTGCGGTGGTTAAAGAGGGGTTAACCAGCCAGTTGTGAGTGGTTGGGACCAGTTAAAGAGGGGTTAACCAGCCAGTTGGTGCAGTGGTCCTGCTGTGTGGTTGGGACCAGTTAAAGAGGGGTTAACCAGCCAGTTGGTGCAGTGGTCCTGCTGTGCGGTTGGGACCAGTTAAAGAGGGGTTAACCAGCCAGTTGGTGCAGTGGTCCTGCTGTGAGGTTGGGACCAGTTAAAGAGGGGTTAACCAGCCAGTTGGTGCAGTGGTCCTGCTGTGTGGTTGGGACCAGTTAAAGAGGGGTTAACCAGCCAGTTGGTGCAGTGGTCCTGCTGTGTGGTTGGGACCAGTTAAAGAGGGGTTAACCAGCCAGTTGGTGCAGTGGTCCTGCTGTGTGGTTGGGACCAGTTAAAGAGGGGTTAACCAGCCAGTTGGTGCAGTGGTCCTGCTGTGCTGGGGTTAACCAGCCAGAGTGGTCCTGCTGTGGGTTGGGACCAGTTAAAGAGGGGTTAACCAGCCAGTTGGTGCAGTGGTCCTGCTGTGAGGTTGGGACCAGTTAAAGAGGGGTTAACCAGCCAGTTGGTGCAGTGGTCCTGCTGTGTGGTTGGGACCAGTTAAAGAGGGGTTAACCAGCCAGTTGGTGCAGTGGTCCTGCTGTGAGGTTGGGACCAGTTAAAGAGGGGTTAACCAGCCAGTTGGTGCAGTGGTCCTGCTGTGCGGTTGGGACCAGTTAAGAGGGGTTAACCAGCCAGTTGGTGCAGTGGTCCTGCTGTGCGGTTGGGACCAGTTAAAGAGGGTTAACCAGCCAGTTGGTGCAGTGGTCCTGCTGTGTGGTTGGGACCAGTTAAAGAGGGGTTAACCAGCCAGTTGGTGCAGTGGTCCTGCTGTGTGGTTGGGACCAGTTAAAGAGGGGTTAACCAGCCAGTTGGTGCAGTGGTCCTGCTGTGTGGTTGGGACAGTTAAAGAGGGGTTAAAGCCAGTTGGTGCAGTGGTCCTGCTGTGTGGTTGGGGTTAACCAGCCAGTTGGTGCAGTGGTCCTGCTGTGTGGTTGGGACCAGTTAAAGAGGGGTTAACCAGCCAGTTGGTGCAGTGGTCCTGCTGTGTGGTTGGGACCAGTTAAAGAGGGTTAACCAGCCAGTTGGTGCAGTGGTCCTGCTGTGTGGTTGGGACCAGTTAAAGGGGTTAACCAGCCAGTTGGTGCAGTGGTCCTGCTGTGTGGTTGGGACCAGTTAAAGAGGGGTTAACATTGCATGTGAAATAGCTGCAACAGCTCTGGTCTATGATGTCACGGTTGGCCTGTCAGAGCAAACTGACAAGGCTTCACAAACACACTGCAGCACAAACACAACCCCATGCCAATCTCATCAAACCACTGTTCCGTGCCACAGGCAGACAAAAGGGCGTGTGTGTGTGTGTGTCCCCTCCACAACCCAACCCACGGCCAGCTCCCTGCCAGGACAACATGCTGTGATCGCCCACTGCGCTGTGGTCTGCTAGGGTACAACCCATAGACACACACAGACCCCACCCCCACCTCCCCGTGAGGGCATTTCCCTGTGCCCTGGTCTGATGTAAACCACAATCTCAGTAGTGTTGGAACCATGTAGATCTTCATTAAACCACCAATTCCAAGGCTGGCTCATCTCTCTCCCTCTGTTCTTCTTCTCCCCCTCTGTTCTTCTCCTCCATCTCTCCCCCCTCTGTTCTTCTCCTCTATCTCTCCCCCCTCTGTTCTTCTCATCCATCTCTTCCCCTCTGTTCTTCTCCTCCCCTCTGTTCTTCTCCTCCATCTCTCCCCTCTGTTCTTCTCATCCATCTTTCCCCCTCTGTTCTTCTCCTCCCACTCTGTTCTTCTCCTCCATCTCTCCCCCTCTGTTCTTCTCTTCCATCTCTCCCCCTCTGTTCTTCTCATCCATCTCTCCCCCTCTGTTCTTCTCCTCCCCCTCTGTTCTTCTCCCCCTCTGTTCTTCTCCTCCATCTCTCCCCCTCTGTTCTTCTTCTCCCCCTCTGTTCTTCTCCTCCATCTCTCCCCCTCTGTTCTTCTCCTCTATCTCTCCCCCCTCTGTTCTTCTCATCCATCTCTTCCCCTCTGTTCTTCTCCTCCCCCTCTGTTCTTCTCCTCCATCTCTCCCCCTCTGTTCTTCTCATCCATCTTTCCCCCTCTGTTCTTCTCCTCCCACTCTGTTCTTCTCCTCCATCTCTCCCCTCTGTTCTTCTCTTCCATCTCTCCCCCTCTGTTCTTCTCATCCATCTCTCCCCCTCTGTTCTTCTCCTCCCCTCTGTTCTTCTCCTCCCCCTCTGTTCTTCTCCTCCATCTCTCCCCCTCTGTTCTTCTCCTCCATCTCTCCCCTCTGTTCTTCTCCTCCCCCCTCTGTTCTTCTCCTCCATCTCTCCCCCTCTGTTCTTCTCCTCCATCTCTCCCCCCTCTGTTCTTCTCATCCATCTCTCCCCCCTCTGTTCTTCTCCTCCATCTCTCCCCCTCTGTTCTTCTCCTCCATCTCTCCCCCCTCTGTTCTTCTCCTCCATCTCTCCCCCTCTGTTCTTCTCCTCCCCCTCTGTTCTTCTCCTCCATCTCTCCCCTCTGTTCTTCTCATCCATCTCTCCCCTCTGTTCTTCTCATCCATCTCTCCCCCTCTGTTCTTCTCATCCATCTCTCCCCCTCTGTTCTTTCTCCTCCCCTCTGTTCTTCTCCTCCCCTGTTCTTCACCTCCCCTCTGTTCTTCTCCTCCATCTCTCCCTGTTCTTCTCCTCCATCTCTCCCCCTCTGTTCTTCTCCTCCCCCTCTGTTCTTCTCCTCCCCTCTGTTCTTCTCCTCCATCTCTCCCACCTCTGTTCTTCTCCTCCATCTCTCCCCCTCTGTTCTTCTCCTCCCCTCTGTTCTTCTCTCCCCTCTGTTCTTCTCCTCCATCTCTCCCCCTCTGTTCTTCTCCTCCATCTCTCCCCCTCTGTTCTTCTCCTCCATCTCTCCCCCTCTGTTCTTCTCCTCCATCTCTCCCTAAAAATTCTCCTACAGAGGAGACTAGTGTAGGCTGGCTACTTCCCACCACTCTCCAAGCTCTTTCTCCCCCATCCAGCCTGACTCTCTACTCCCCTCCCGGCCTCCCCTTCACCCTCTCTGTGTGTGGGGAGAGAGACTGGGAGAGCGGGGTCATTAAGCAGGAATAATACTAGTATTGGCTCCTGTAGAAGAGAGCAGGACTGACCCCTGGCTCACTGCTCACTGTGGGGCTGTTGTGGGAGACACTGGGTTGGGATAAGACACTGGGTGGGGGGGGGGACTGGTGTTCTAGTACTCTCCTCTCCTCTCAGTATTACCTGTGTGGGTCTTCTGTATTTCCTACAGGCAGTAACGTGTGCAATGACGCTGGCGTGGCTCTCCTTACTGACGTTGATGTTGTTCACCTTGATGATACACTGGCCAGGGTGGAGCCCTGCGATGGCTGCCACCGTGCCTACACAAAGGAGAGAAGAGAAGGGTCAAACGTTAAACTATCCACACATAGATGAGGTCGTCACAAGTTCTCTTCTTAAAATCAGATTTTAAACCTAGACTTCCAGTCATTGCGCTAATGCTAGTTAGCAACTCCTTTAAACTACACATAGAGGCATAAAAATGGTATCCACAAGTTAATGACTCCGGGTAAGTAACCCTTTAACCCTAACCACATTGATAACCTTATTGCCTAATCCTAATCTTAATTTAAGATCAAAAAGCTTGTTTGTGTTTTCATGACTTTTTCCGATATAGCCAATTTTGACTTTGTGGCTGTTCTAACTAGTGACAACCAAGGAGAGGGGAGGAAAAAAACAAGACCACTTCCTAGATGATGGAAGGGCCGGTGGCAGCTAAGGAGATAGGTGGGATGGACTGAGAGTAGCTGAGGGTGGGTTATGGAGATAGGTGGGATGGACAGAGAGTAGCTGAGGGGTGCGTTTAAAATCTCATGTTGTATAATAGTTATGACTGAAAACATAATGTATATATATCCCCCAAAAATATCCAATTACTTTATTCTTGCTATCTAACTACTGTAAATGCCCCCCCCAAAAAAAGAGAGAAAGACACACACAGAGAGACAGAGAGAGAGAGAGAGAGAGAGAGAGAGAGAGAGAGAGAGAGAGAGAAGAGAGAGAGACACACATAGAGAGACACAGAGAGAGAGAGAGGGAGAGAGAGACACAGAGAGAGATACACAGAGACAGAGGAGAGAGAGTGACAGAGATGTGTGTGTGTGAGAGACATGGCCTGCAGAAATGGGGCATTAAAACAACAGACAGACTGGGTCCCACAACTAGCACACGTTGATGCGATGGTCTGCAGCACAAGCCGTCCATCAGTGGCACCAAACACTCTGCAGACGACATGAACAACTGCTTACAGGCCTGGTCTGTCAAACCCAGGTGGCACGAGACACAGTCAAACAGCAGAGCCCAGAGAGCAATGTTTACTCAGTCTCCCCAGTACACAGCATTATTAGGATAAAAAGCTATTTTTAGTTGCTACAAAAGTTTTTTGCTCCAGAAAGGGAAAGAGAGAGAGAGAGAGAGAGAGAGAGAGAGAGAGGGAGAGAGAGAGAGAGAGAGAGAGAGAGAGAGAGAGAGGGAGAGAGAGAGAGAGAGAGAGAGGGAGAGAGAGAGAGAGAGCTCTAACAGAAAGGGAAGAGAGAGAGACAGAGAGAGAGAGAGAGAGAGAGAGAGAGAGAGGAGAGAGAGAGAGAGACAGAGAGAGAGAGAGAGAGAGAGACAGAGGGAGAGATAGAGAGACAGAGAGAGGAGAGAGAGAGGAGAGAGAGAGACAGAGAGAGAGAGGGAGGAGGAGAGAGAGAGAGAGAGAGAGAGAGAGAGAGAGAGAGAGAGAGGGAGAGAGAGAGAGAGAGAGAGAGAGAGAGAGAGAGAGAGAGAGAGAGAGAATATACACATAATATGACATTTGAAATGTCTTTATTCTTTTGGAACTTCTGTGAGTGTAATGTTTGCTGTTCATTTGTATTGTTTATTTCATCCTTGTTTATTCTCTACTTCACTTGCTTTGTCAATGTTAACATGCGTCTCCAATGCCAATAAAGCTCCTTGAATTGAAACTGAATTGAGAGCGAGAGAACAGGAAGATTCTTTATCTGAGGTAGAGTGTGGACCCCTCCCTCTATTTCTGTCGTCTCAGAGATGTGATTCAGACCTCAAGGTTTACAGCTATCAGGCAGGAAGTGCGTGGCAGACAAAATATTCCCTGTTTGTTTTGATAATCTCTCAAACACACACAACATACCACCGAGTCGTAATGTCTTTTATTTACGGGAATTGGATTTCTGAAGGCAGGAGGGAAGAAGTGCTTTTAGTCTGTGCTTTAGCTGTACACTTGCCTGACTCCTGAAGACGCCAAGTCCTCTAAAGCAATGTGGACTCCAGCCGAAAGAGAATCGTCAGTGGCGCAAAGTACTTAAAGTAAAAAATACTTTAAAGTACTACTCAAGTATTTTTATGGGGGTATCTTTACTTTACTATTTCTACTTTAGTACACTCCCAGCCGAAAAGAATCGTCAGTGGCGCAAAGTACTTAAAGTAAAAATACTTTAAAGTACTACTCAAGTATTTTTATGGGGGGTATCTTTACTTTACTATTTCTACTTTAGTACACTCCTAAAGTATGTACTTTTACTCCATACATTTTCCCTGACACCTAAAAGTACTCGTTACATTTTGACAGGAAATTGGTCCAATTCACACTTATCAAGAGAACATTCCTGGTCATCCCTACTGCCTCTGAAATGGAGGACTCGCTAAACACAAATGCTTTGTTTGTAAATGATGTCTGAGTGTTGGAGTGTGCCCCTGGCTATCTGTCAATAAAATAAAAAACACAATTGTGCTTAACATGGCTTGCTTAATACAAATCATTTGAAATGATTGACAGTATACCGTTACTTTTGATACTTAAGTATTTTTAAAACCAAATTCTTTTAGACTTTGCACTCTGGTCATATTTTACTGGGTGACTTTAACTTCTGTCTCGAGTCATTTTCTCGGTAGCTTTACTTTTACTCAAGTATGACAACTGAGTACTAGTTCCACCGCTGAGAATCCTACATGACCAAGGCAGATACGTACTGTGCCAGAGGAAATGGTACACATATCTCCGCAGTCTAAAGCAGATGGCTACAAACTACTGTCTTCCTCAGAGGTCCGTTAAAAGCGCAGAGAGCATCATGAAGAACAAGGAACACACCAGGCAGGTCCGAGATACTGTTGTGAAGAAGTTTAAAGCAGTTTGGATACAAAAGATTTCCAAGCTTTAAACATCCCAAGGAGCACTGTGCAAGCGATAATATTGAAATGGAAGGAGTATCAGATCACTGCAAATCTACCAAGACCTGGCCGTCCCTCTAAACTTTCAGCTCATACAAGGAGAAGACTGATCAGAGATGCAGCCAAGAGGCCCATGATCACTCTGGATGAACTGCAGAGATCTACAGCTGAGGTGGGAGACTCTGTCCATAGGACAACAATCAGTCGTATATTGCACAAACCTGGCCTTTATGGAAGAGTGGCAAGAAGAAAGCCATTTCTTAAAGATATCCATAAAAAAGTGTTGTTTAAATTTTGCCACAAGCCAGCTGGGAGACACACCAAACATGTGGAAGAAGGTGCTCTGGTCAGATGAAACCAAAATTGAACTTTTTGGCAACAATGCAAAACGTTGTGTTTGGCGTAAAAGCAACACAGCGCATCACCCTGAATACACCATGCCCACTGTCAAACATGGTGGTGGCAGCATCATGGTTTGTGCCTGCTTTTCTTCAGCAGGGACAGGGAAGATGGTTAAAATTGATGGGAAGATGGAGCCAAATACAGGACCATTCTGGAAGAAACCCTGATGGTGCCTGCAAAAGACCTGAGACTGGGATGGAGATTTGTCTTCCAACAAGACAATGATCCAAAACATAAAGCAAAATCTACAATGGAATGGTTCAAAAATAAACATATCCAGGTGTTAGAATGGCCAAGTCAAAGTCCATACCTGAATCCAATCGAGAATCTGTGGAAAGAACTGAAAACCGCTGTTCACAAATGCTCTCCATCCAACCTCACTGAGCTCGAGCTGTTTTGCAAGGAGGAATGGGAAAAAAATTCAGTCTCTCAATGTGCAAAACTGATAGAGACATACCCCAAGCGACTTACAGCTGTAATCGCAGCAAAGGTGGCGCTACAAAGTATTAACTTAAGGGGGGTTGAATAATTTTGCACGCCCAATTTTTCAGTTTTTGATTTGTTAAAAAGTTTGAAATATCCAATAAATGTCGTTCCACTTCATGATTGTGTCCCACTTGTTGTTGATTCTTCACAAAAAAATACAGTTTTATATCTTTATGTTTGAAGCCTGAAATGTGGCAAAAGGTCGCAAAGTTCAAGGGGGCCGAATACTTTCGCAAGGCACTGTATAGATGAAGATAACGTGCAAAGGAAAAGCCTATTGGTTGTATGTGTTCGTGCCTGCCTGCCTGCCTGCCTGCCTGCCTGCCTGCCTGCCTGGCATTGCTCTGTGTCCTTGCCTCTTCAATAGCAGTAGAGATGATTAAGGCCTGTCCTATTGTGAGTCCCAAATGAGAAGAGGGGATGAGCTGCTCTTACTGTGTGTGTGTGTGTGTGTGTGTGTGTGTGTGTGTGTGTGTGTGTGTGTGTGTGTGTGTGTGTGTGTGTGTGTGTGTGTGTGTGTGTGTGTGTGTGTGTGTGTGTGTGTGTGTGTGTGTGTGTGTGTGTGTGTGTGTGTGTGTGTAGAGAAGCTGGTATAGTACATCCCTTACAGAGCATCATACCACGGATCTCTTCGTGATGATAACTCTCACACAGCTCAGACTGTTTGTTTAGAGAGATGGTCTCGCTCTCAGGTGCGAGTGCAATTTCTTTCCAAATGCATTGTTTTGAAAGATAATGGCCCAACCGAAACTGGCTCAGGCAGGCCAGTGCTTTGGCTGCTTTGACACCCATTCCAGCCCTCATTTCTCTGAGGTTTGAACAGATTTCAACAGGCTGGGCCAGTGAATATTACATCACAAAACATGTCCAGCAACTGTCAGAGGAAAAGGAGAAGGGGGCTATGCCCTGAAGAAATACGACAGCCACACACACACACACACACACACACACACACACACACACACACACACACACACACACACACACACACACACACACACACACACACACACACACACACACACACACACACACACACACACACACACTGCAGGGAGAGTGGCTATGCCCTGAGAAAATAACTCCACAATAACACAGCATGTTTTCAAAGAGCCTTCAGACTAGCTGGTTTAGATTGGACAACAGTTTTGCTTTAGGAAGAAAACAAGCATCGATTCCCCTGAGAACGGCGAGGCAGGACAGGATTGTTTTTCGATTGGCCTCCTATCTCCCGCCGGCACTGATAGCACCGCTTTTAAGAGGCTCGGGGGAGGGGGGGCTGGGGAGGACCTGATGAGTTCCCAAACACACAAAGGAAAAACACAGAAAGTGTTGAATAGCGTTGAATAGGGTCTGGTTCAGATATCAGAAACGTTCAAGAGCAACACATTTGTATTTGACATGTATTGTATGTAAATTGATCCGACGACCTTGAAGAGTAGAGGGAACAGCAACGACTTTTAGACTAACACACGCACGCACGCACGCACACACACACACACACACACACACACACACACACACACACACACACACACACACACACACACACACACACACACACACACACACACACACACGCACACACGCACACACACACACACAGCGAGTCAGGCAGGCCAGGGCTGAACCCTGCAGCCAGCTGCCTCCCAGCTGTGCCACGCTCAGCAGAGGAAACAGGGCGAGAGATGCCATTTTCTGGTGTCACAGATGGGCAGCGAGGGGATACAGTGTGTGTCTTACCTCTGCCAACAGCGTGCACCACAGAAGGGCCAAAGCCCCTGATCTGGAACCCCAGTCCGTCTGCTGAGTCTGGGATCTTCACTGTCCTGAGGAAGGAGGATACATGGTTTTAGGTGTGTTTTTATACACACACACACACATACACACACACACACACACCACTTACTCTCTAGGCTTGGTGCTAACTAGCACTCTGAGAGGTCCCTTGCTGGTGAAACAGTGTTTGAGGAAAGCCTCCATCTCCGGGAAGGGCCTCAGGAACACCAGGTCTCCATTTATACAAAACACCTTCCTCCCGACCTCTAGACCTGCCATCTACACAGAGAGAAGAAACAAGGCTTATGACACAACTATTACGGACACACACACACACGCACGCACGCACGCACGCACGCACGCACGCACACACACACACACACACACACACACACACACACACACACACACACACACACACACACACACACACACACACACACACACACACACACAGACACAGACACAGACACACACACACACACACACACACACACACACACACACACACACACACACACACACACAGACCCACACAGACATTATCCTTGTGGTTTCACTGAACATTTGTTTGCGTCACTATCGACAGGCATAAAAAACACAGTTAAGGGAATCAAGCGTGCCAGCCAGGCCCCCATCCACTGACCTGCCACCTTCAAGGCTGGTGGAAATTAGGGCTGAGACTGGGATCGATCCCGTGAGTTTCCCCTGAAACCTCATCCCAGCCTTGTCCTCTAGACGATCAAAGGCGCTGAACACAAAAGGAGACCTCAAATATGTGCTGACGTGTTGACGTGGTCTATTTCAGCGCCAGACCACAGCGTCAATTACCGCAGATCCGGTTCAAACTCAGAGCAAACCGTCACATCCAGAGGTTTCTACCCTTCAGAATAATGATCAGAGGAGTGTGTGTGTGTGTGTGTGTGTGTGTGTGTGTGTGTGTGTGTGTGTGTGTGTGTGTGTGTGTGTGTGTGTGTGTGTGTGTCTGTGTCTGTGTCTGTGTGTGTGTGTGTGTGTGTGTGTGTGTGTGTGTGTGTGTGTGTGTGTGTGTGTGTTCAGACAAATGATCAAACGCCTTACTCAGACTGCTGAGGCCCACAGACTAACCAGAGCTGAACGACAGCATTACGTTTCAAATGTACCACCCTGGAAACAGACATTGAAAAGTTACACTCCGTGTTCTGTTGCCTGCTCAGCGTGGCCAGATCAGAGACACCCTCGGGGCTGAACTGGAGAGAAAGTATGAAACATGTATGTACTTACTTACTGTAAGTCACTCTGGATATGAGCGTCTGCTAAATGACTAAAATGGCAATGTAAAAATATATCTGTGTATCAGAGGTAGAGGTTAACCGGCAGGGCATGTAAACAGGCACGTAAACCACAGGGGGGAGTGTTGACAACAGTCACGTGGGCGGAGAGATAGGGATTAGCTTTGCATGTGAGTTGGGAGTGTGTGTGTGTGTGTGTGTGTGACCCTCACCTCCGCATGCGAGCCCTTCTCCACTGACTTGATGATGGGTACTCTGTTTCTGTCCTCCAGGCTGAAACCATAACCTCCTTCACTGGGTCTTATCTGAAACAACACATTCCCTGTGAGTGGGTGAAACACACACACACACACACACACACACACACACACTCCACATGATGAGGCACACAAATTAGCCAAGTGTGGCAGTCTTAGAAAACACATACACAGAACACACACACACACACAGGATTATGCATGCACACATACACAGTCTTACAGAACACACACGCTTGCACGCACACTTCCACTACCACACACACAGATACTGTGACTCAGGTATTTAATCAGCCCTCCAGAAGGACTTGCTTACTGGGGTGTTAAATCACGTTTTGCAGCAAATGTGGTCCGTAACCTTCTGTTTTCTGCTGAGTCGAAATGACTTGTTATGTACTCTTTTTATGGTTCGCTCATAGATTTACTGTGTGTGTGTGTGTGTGTGTGTGTGTGTGTGTGTGTGTGTGTGTTTTAGAGGCGTAGTGTCTCTCCATTGACCAAAAACATGACATTAGTTAGGAGAGAGGGAGAGTCCACTCAGAATGAGAATCTGAAAATGTCTTTGCATAGAGGAAAGTCCAATATGTCCTGTCAATTAGTTGTATGGCATATTTAAATCATTACTGGAGAACCTATAGGTGTGGGAGTTTTCAGCTGTGGGTAATAAGATTGTGTGTGTGTGTGTGTGTGTGTGTGCGTGTGTGTGTGTGTGTGTGTGTGTGTGTGTGTGTGTGTGTGTGTGTGTGTGTGCACATAAAAGCGTCCGAGCGTGTTTCTTTTTTCCCCTGAGTGTACGCGTAGAGCAAGAGGCATCGCTCACCAACAGCGACTTGGCGATGACATTCTCAGCTATCTTCAGGTCGTGCTTCATGGCTTGCTTGTGTTTGGTGTTTGATCCCTCCATCTCCTCATCCGCAAAGAAACGGAACAGCAGAGGCTCGTCTTTGAACTCACTCTTTTCCAACACTAGAGAAGGGAAGAAAAAGAACGATAGAATGAGAAGGTTAGACACAATTACTTCAAGCCTGTCCCCAAAAATAGAGCGAGCTTACCAAGGCGTCTCTCTCTGCCTCCTAAATGGCAACCTAATCCCTATGTGGGGGCCCATGGGCCTCTGGTCAAAAGTAGTGAACTGTATAGGGAATGGGATGCGATTTAAGATAACCCCCCCTGTACGAAATGAACCTTGCGGTTGAATTACTTCTATCTCTTCTGTGATAATTGATGGCATAAACCCATTGTCTGCTTTGATCCCCTTTAGGTGATTCTGAACACTGGGGTCCAAATGGCACCCTACCCCCCTATACTGTGCACTACTATTGACAGGGTACCATTGGTAATGAATATTTTGTTTGGGGATCAAAGATAAACGTGTCAACGAGGCTGGAAGAAAGATTCTGTCGTTTCTGTTACACACACAGATGCGCGCTCGCACTCACACAAAGAAAAAACCCTGTCGTTTCTGTTACACACACAGATGCGCGCTCGCACTCACACAAAGAAAAACCCTGTCGTTTCTGTTACACACACAGATGCGCGCCGCACTCACACAAAGAAAAACCCTGTCGTTTCTGTTACACACACAGATGCACGCTCGCACTCACACAAAGAAAAACCCTGTCGTGTCTGTTACACACACAGATGCGCGCTCGCACTCACACAAAGAAAAACCCTGTCGTTTCTGTTACACACACAGATGCGCGCTCGCACTCACACAAAGAAAAACCCTGTCGTTTCTGTTACACACACAGATGCACGCTCGCACTCACACAAAGAAAAACCCTGTCGTTTCTGTTACACACACAGATGCGCGCTCGCACTCACACAAAGAAAAACCCTGTCGTTTCTGTTACACACACAGATGCGCGCTCGCACTCACACAAAGAAAAACCCTGTTGATTCTGTTCCTCTCACTTTGTAAAAGTAGTTCTATTTATTTACTTACAATGAAACACTGCAAAAACAAGGCTTTCATTACTCAGCTGTTCCTATTAGTGTGTGTGTGTGTGTGTGTGTGTGTGTGTGTGTGTGTGTGTGTGTGTGTGTGTGTGTGTGTGTGTGTGTGTGTGTGTGTGTGTGTGTGTGTGTGTGTGTTAGCATTACCAGTTGTTTATGGCAGCCAAGCTGTTTTTTCAAGAGCAGGGTTCCCTTGTGCCAAAGAATGCACACATACATACACATACATAGACACATACATAGACACACACACACACACACACACACACACACACACACACACACACACACACACACACACACACACACACACACACACACCCACACACACCCACACACACACCCACACACAAACACACACACAGTTGAAGTCTAAAGTTTACACACACTTAGGTTGGGGTCATTAAAACTCGTTTTTAAACCACTCCACAAATGTCTTGTTAACAAACTATAGTTTTGGCAAGTCTACTTTCTACATTACACAAGTAATTTTTCAACCAATTGTTTACAGACAGATTATTTCACTTATAATTCACTGTATCACAATTCCAGTGGGTCAGAAGTTTACATACACTAAGTTGACTGTGCCTTAAAACAGCTTGGAAAATTCCAGAAAAATGATATCATGGCTTTAGAAGCTTCTGACAGGCTAACTGACATCATTTGAGTCAATTGGAGGTGTACCTCTGGATGTATTTCAAGACCTACCTTCAAACTCAGTGCCTCTTTGCTTGACATCATGGGAAAATCAAAATAAATCAGTCAAGACCTCAGGAAAACAATTGTAGACAAGTCTGGTTCATCCATGGGAGCAATATCCAAATGCCAAAAGGTACCAGGCTCATCTGTACAAACAATAGTACGCAAGTATAAACACCATGGGACCACGCAGCCGTCATACCGCTCAGGAAGGAGACACGTTCTGTCTCCTAGAGATGAACGTACTTTGGTGCGAAAAGTGCAAACCAAACCCAGAACAACAGCAAAGGACCTTGTGAAGATGCTGGAGGAAACAGGTACAAAAGTATCTATATCCACAGTAAAACAAGTCCTATATCGACATAACCTGAAAGCCGCCCAGCAAGGAAGAAGCCACTGCTCCAAAACCGCCATAAAAATGCCAGACTACGGTTTGCAACTGCACAAGGGGACAAAGATCGTACTTTTTGGAGAATTGTCCTGTGGTCTGATGAAACAAAAATAGAACTGTTTGGCCATAATAACCATCGTTATGTTTGGAGGAGAAAGGGGAGGCTTGCAAGCCGAAGAACACCATCCCAACCGTGAAGCACGGGGGTGGCAGCATTATGTTGTGGGGGTGCTTTGCTGCAGGAAGGACTGGTGCACTTCACAAAATAGATGGCATCTGAGAGAGGAAAATGATGTGGATATATTGAAGCAACATCTCAAGACATCAGTCAGGAAGTTAAAGTTTGGTTGCAATTGAGTCTTCAAATGGACAATGACCCCAAGCTTACTTCCAAAGTTGTGGCAAAATGCCTTAAAGACAACAAAGTTGAGGTATTGGAGTGGCCATCACAAAGCCCTGACCTCAATCCCATAGAACATTTGGGGGCAGAACTGAAAAGGTGTGTGTGAGCAAGGAGGCCTATAAACCTGACTCAGTTACATCAGCTCTGTCAGGAGGAATGGGCCAAAATTCACCCAACTTATTGTGGGAAGCTTGTGGAAGGCTACCCATAAAGTTTGACCGAAGTTAAACAATTTAAAGGCAATGCTACAAAATACTAATTGAGTGTATGTAAACCTCTGACCCACTGGGAATGTGATGAAAGAAATAAAAGCATAAATAAATCATTTTCTCTACTATTATTGACATTTTACATTCTTAAAATAAAGTGGTGATCCTAACTGACCTAAAACAGGGAATTTTTACTTGAATTAAATGTCAGGAATTGTGAAAAATTGATTTTAAATGTATTTGGCTAAGGTGTATGTAAACTTCCGACTTCAACTGTACACACACACACACACACACACACACACACACACACACACACACACACACACACACACACACACACACACACACACACACACACACACACACACACACACACACACACACACACACACATTTATTTTCTTCTTCATTACCCTCATGATGTAACTAACTGCTTCAAACTACAATTCAGTTTGGCTTCATATTGAGCCAAATTGTATGTAACAGTCATAACAACTAAAACCATCAAACTTCACTTTCTTTAATTTCTCCTCCCTGCCTCTCCCTCCGTCTCTGTGTAATTTCACCATTCGTGCCGATAAGTTATTTGGCCTGTTAAGTGACCATTATAATGATTGACATTATATCTGATCCCGCCAGAGACAGGGGGAAATGTTGAGGAAACTTGTTTTCTGTCGTTCTGTCTCTCGAGGGGATGTTCACTATTTCAAGGTCGAGGGTCTGGGTTTAGAACTTGTGTTGCCATGGAGACCAGTTGACCCAAGTCCTTTCTGAGCTCCATCTTTACTCTCCATCTCACTCTCGAAATTTAAGAGTGTGTGTGTGTGTGTCCAGGACCAAGGTTCAGAGTCCTTGTTCTAAACACTGTGGTGTTACATAGATGATGTGTATGTCGATGAAGTGAAGAAATCTGTCTGTCTGCCCGTCTGTCTGTCTGCCCGTCTGTTTGTCTGTCTTTCGTACCGTGGTGCATGAAGCCATTGTCACACAGCTCCTTCCCCAAGATCAACGACTCCTCCCTCGTCCTGCAGTCCCCCTAGAAAGAGAGAGAGCGAGAAAGAGAGGGAGAATGGGGGGGGGATAGTGAGTGGAGAGAGAGAGAGCGAGAGAAAGAGAGAGAGAATAGGGGGGATAGTGAGTGGAGGAGAGAGAGAGAGAGAGCGAGATAGAGAGAATGGGGGGATAGTGAGTGGGAGAGAGAGAGGGAGAGAGAGAGCGAGATAGAGAGAATGGGGGGATAGTGAGTGGAGAGAGAGAGAGCGAAAGAGAGAGAGAATGGGGGGATAGTGAGTGGAGAGAAGAGAGATAGAGAGAATGGGGGGGATAGTGAGTGGAGAGAGAGAGAGCGAGAGAAAGAGAGAGAGAATAGGGGGGATAGTGAGTGGGAGAGAGAGAGAGAGAGCGAGAAAGAGAGAGAATGGGGGGATAGTGAGTGGGAGAGAGAGAGCGAGAGAAAGAGAGAGAGAATAGGGGGGATAGTGAGTGGAGAGAGAGAGATAGAGCGAGAGAGAGGGAATGGGGGGATAGTGAGTGGAGAGAGAGAGATAGAGAAAGAGAGAGAATGGGGGGATAGTGAGTGGAGAGAGAGAGCGAGATAGAGAGAATGGGGGGGATAGTGAGTGGAGAGAGAGAGCGAGAGAAAGAGAGAGAGAATAGGGGGGGATAGTGAGTGGGAGAGAGAGAGAGAGAGCGAGAGAGAGAGAGAATGGGGGGGATAGTGAGTGGAGAGAGAGAGAGCGAGAGAAAGAGAGAGAGAATAGGGGGGATAGTGAGTGGAGAGAGAGAGAGAGAGCGAGAAAGAGAGAGAGAATGGGGGGATAGTGAGTGGAGAGAGAGAGAGCGAGAAAAGAGAGAGAGAATGGGGGGATAGTGAGTGGAGAGAGAGAGATAGAGCGAGAGAGAGGGAATGGGGGGATAGTGAGTGGAGAGAGAGAGAGAATGGGGGGATAGTGAGTGGAGAGAGTGAGAGCGAGAAAGAGAGAGAGAATAGGTGGGATAGTGAGTGGAGAGAGAGAGAGAGAGAGAGAGAAAGAGAGAGAGAATAGGTGGGATAGTGAGTGGAGAGAGAGAGAGAGAGAGAGAGAAAGAGAGAGAGAATGGGGGGGTAGTGAGTGGAGAGAGAGAGCGAGAGAGAGAGAGAGAGAATGGGGGGATAGTGAGTGGAGAGAGAGAGCGAGAAAGAGAGAGAATGGGGGATAGTGAGTGGAGAGAGAGAGCGTGAGAGAGGGAATGGGGGGGGATAGTGAGTGGAAAGAGCGAGAGTGAGAAAGTGAGAGAGAATGGGGGATAGTGAGTGGAGAGAGAGCGAGAAAGAGAGACAGAATGGGGGGGGATAGTGAGTGGAGAGAGAGAGAGCGAGAGAGAGAATGGGGGATAGTGAGTGGAGAGAGAGAGCGCGAGCGAGAGAGAATGGGGGATAGTGAGTGGGAGAGAGAGAGAGAGAGAATGGGGGGATAGTGAGTGGAGAGAGAGAGTGAGAGAGGAGAGAATGGGGGGATAGTGAGTGGAGAGAGAGAGAGCGAGAGAGAGAGAGAGAGAGGAGAGAATGGGGGATAGTGAGTGGAGAGAGAGAGAGCGAGAGAGAGAGAATGGGTGGGATAGTGAGTGGAGAGAGAGAGAGCGAGAGAGAGAGAGAGGAGAGAATGGGGGGATAGTGAGTGGAGAGAGAGACAGCGAGAGAGAGAGAGAATGGGGGGGGATAGTGAGTGGAGAGAGAGAGAGCGAGCGAGAGAAAATGGGGGGATAGTGAGTGGAGAGAGAGGGGGAGAGAGGGGAGAGCGAGAGAGAGAGAGAGAGAATGGGGGGGATAGTGAGTGGAGAGAGAGAGGGGGAGAGAGGGAGAGCGAGAGAGAATGGGGGGATAGTGAGTGGAGAGAGAGAGAGGGGAGAGAGGGAGAGCGACAGAGAGAGAGAATGGGGGTTAGTGAGTGGAGAGAGAGAGGGGAGAGAGGGAGAGCGAGAGAGAGAGAGAATGGGGGTTAGTGAGTGGAGAGAGAGAGAGGGGAGAGAGGGAGAGCGAGAGAGAATGGGGGGATAGTGAGTGGAGAGAGAGAGAGGGAGAGAGGGAGAGCGAGAGAGAGAGAGAGAATGGGGGGATAGTGAGTGGAGAGAGAGAGAGGGAGAGAGGGAGAGCGAGAGAGAGAGAGAATGGGGGGATAGTGAGTGGAGAGAGAGAGAGGGGAGAGAGGGAGAGCGAGAGAGAGAGAGAATGGGGGGATAGTGAGTGGAGAGAGGGAGAGGGGAGAGAGAGAGAGGGGAGAGAGGGATAGCATGTTTAAAGAATGGTCAAAGTGTCACACACACACCGTCCCTTTGTTCTTCTGTCCAACAGGCCTGCAGGCAGGCCACAACACACTAATTTCTCCAAACACACACACACACACACAGACACACACAGACACACACAGACACACACACACACAGGACAGTTCCAGTTTTGAGTTGGTTCCATTGTAAAGCATTTACCCGTCAGTCAGTATCCTGTATGAGACTATCAATCTGTGGAGCTCAAAGCTCCATGTCAGGGCCAATAGAGATCAGTCATATAGTCACAATGATGTTCCCACTCCGTCTGGCTTCCCCGTGTTCCTCCGTGGAACGGCAACCCGCACACACACACACACTAGAAGACTCCGAGGCCTGTTTTGTGGTTTGTTGTCTCAGTCTGCGACCTCTGACCGGCCTGTTGACAAAACACACATTTCCCTGTTCCCTTTCTTCCTCTGTTTCATCTTTCAATGTATTCCAGGGGAGGGGGGGGGTCCAAATATACATACATGTACATGCCAATAGAGACCATTCAGAATAACATGTGAAGGAGGGTTAGGGTTAGGGAGAGAAAGGAGGAAAGATGTAGGGTTAGGGGTCAGGGGTCAGGAAAAGAAAGGAGGTGAGATGTAGGTTTTACCTGTGCTATGAGCCAGTCTATCAACTTGTTGGCCATCACCACCGACTTGTACGTTCTCAGGTGGTAGTCCTTGTCCCTGGGTGGACCGAAAAACATAGACCAGTTAGAATACGACACAGGCATAGAACATAGAACGGTTCTAATCCGACTTAGGACAGACTAAAGAACAGTTCTAACAGTCCACGTCACAGAATCCCCTTCAACTTGACATTTGAACAGTGAAAGTAACAAGAACAAATGATCGTACGCCACTGAGTTCTGTCAACTCTGAGCATCAAATGTAGATGTATTACAGCCCCCAACTGGATACGACTGTGGGAGACCCCAGAACACTAATGTTATCCATTCATTCAGTACTGGTCAAGTACTTTGGTCAAGTACTTCATACTATCCACCAAAAGTAATGTCCGTCAGTAGAGACCCGAACAGGCTGTGGGTCTACAGGAGAGGGGAGAACATTTGTGTACTGTGTCTGAGTCCCAAATGGTGCCCTATTCCCTACATAGTGCACTACGCTTGACTCTATAAGGGAACAGGGTGATATTTGGGACTGTGTGTTATCACAGTGTTACCACTATGACTGACTCAGTCAGCTGACCCCTCCTCTGCCTGCCAGACCAGGGAATGTCATTGTCACACACACCCATACTGTGACACACACCCATATTGTACACACACACACACACACACACACACACACACACACACACACACAAACACACACACAGACCAGGAAATGTGACTGAACCGCGTCGGTGGGTGATTTTCCCATGAACACAGGGATCTCCCTACGGACACACAAGGGCTTTGGCCAGGGCTGGAAAGTCCAGGACCACCACAACCATAGTGGGACATTCAACTGCATTACTGTGTTAGACACCGGGTCTGGACACTGATGAGGGCGGGGGTGGTGTGATGTATGGTATTTGTTAGTTAGGCACGTTGCTCTGCTGTGCCATGCCCAGAACTCCAGGAAAAGAGCCAGGGAGGCAGGACGCTGGCTGTTTTCCCCTCAGAATTAGCGGGCCTGGGGGTACGGACGGACGGACGGACGGGGGGGGTTAAGAGCAGGCTGTCAGAGTGAAAAACGAGGGGTAAAGACTGGGCCAGCGGGAAGCCATATGCCTGGCATGAGGAGGCAGAGCTGAACTGAAGAGCTAGTGGCTGAAAAGTGGTTAAGGTCAGAGAGGAGTTTCAGCTTGCCTCCTGCCCTCTGGACTACATTCCCTCTATATGGGAGGCAGCCCGGTCGCCTCTTAGGGTTAAGACACAATTCTCCGTCCTTTTCCAGAAGTGTGCACTTGCAAAGTCACTGTGATGGATTTAAAATGGCTGCAGTGAGTTTCCGGGGACTGTTACATGTGAGAAAGGGTTCAGGTGGGTGGAGAAATGCTACGCAGCCCATTGGAAAAGGCCGCATGTCCATATCGTACACCCACCCGGAACTCATTCTCATTTTTATGGACACCGCAAAGGGCTACTCTGAGTCGATATTCACGTCGCAAGAAGGAATTCCCCTCCACCACACCCACTAATTGGGGGAAACAAACAGTCTTTCCCATTGACCCTCGTTGTAAAAGAGCCAACTTTGGGCAATTGAGTAGGTGTTCTACCACTTCACACCAGTAGTGTATGTATATATTTACAAATATATATATATATATGGGGGATTGGAAATGATGCAGACAATTACATTGATGGAAGCTACAATCTATCTGCAATATTAAAGCTGATCTATCCCCTAAAATAAATAATCATCATCATCATCATCATCATCATCATCATCATCATCATCATCATCATCAGGCCCAGTCCAGCAAGGCGAGACTGGCAGGCATACTGGCATACCTTTCATTATTTTACAATCCATAGGAATTGATCGGTTCAAACCACATCATTGTGTGTCCTGTCATTAGAGCCGGTAGAAGTGTAGGGCTCCGTCCCAAATGGCCCAAGTCAAAAGTAGTGCATTAGGTTGCCATTTGGAGCACAGGCACTGACTGCGGGGGTTGCATGTATCCCTACAGGAGAGAAGTGTAACACTAAAATGGCCCGAGGGACCCGGTTGTGGGGGCGGATTCACTGCTTTCTTGTGGGGAAAGCGGGCGCACACACACACACACACACACACACACACACACACACACACACACACACACACACACACACACACACACACACACACACACGCTTCGTCAGCCAGGAAATTCCACCTAATTAGGTAGGGGCTGAACGCTCCAATTCGAGGCCTGGCATTCCAAGGGCCAGAGACCCATTGTGAAAGATACACACACGGCAGAGGCACTCATCACACACAGAGGCAGGAATGCATTGTGAGGGATACTCTCTCTCTCTTCTCTCTCTCTCTCTCTGTCTCTCTCTCTCTCTCTCTGTCTCTCACTCTCACTCTCACTCTCTCACTCTCTCTCTGTCTCTCACTCTCTCTCTCTCTGTATCTCTCTCTCTGTATCTCTCTCTCTGTATCTCTCTCTCTGTATCTCTCTCTCTGTATCTCTCTCTCTCTCTCTCTCTCACACAATCTTTCTCTCTCCCTCTCCGTCTGCCTCTCCCTCACAAAACCTTAGGTATATTTCTACCCTGTGTCAACAAAGCTAGATTGACAGGGTCATCCACCACTCTAGCTAGCTTAAGTTAATGTACAGTACACTATTCTGTGTACAACTTATTTAATGGCAGACACGCAGCTGAGCCTACCAGCAGGACTTTCTGTACACTTCAACTCTACTCCTCCCCTTCTCCCCACCATGGTCTCCTCCTCTTCTCCCCACCATGGTCTCCTCCCCTACCCCCCACCATGGTCTCCTCCCCTTCTCCCCACCATGGTCTCCTCCTCTTCTCCCCACCATGGTCTCCTCCCCTTCTCCCCATCATGGTCTCCTCCTCTACCCCCCACCATGGTCTCCTCCCTTCTCCCCACCATGGTCTCCTCCTCTTCTCCCCACCATGGTCTCCTCCTCTTCTCCCCACCATGGTCTCCTCCCCTTCTCGCCACCATGGTCTCCTCCTCTTCTCCCCACCATGGTCTCCTCCTCTACACCCCACCATGGTCTCCTCCTATACCCCCACCATGGTCTCCTCCCCTTCTCCCCACCATGGTCTCCTCCTCTTCTCCCCACCATGGTCTCCTCCTCTTCTCCCCACCATGGTCTCCTCCTCTTCTCCCCACCATGGTCTCCTCCTCTTCTCCCCACCATGGTCCATGGTCTCCTCCTCTACCCCCCACCATGGTCTCCTCCTCTTCTCCCCACCATGGTCTCCTCCTCTTCTCCCCACCATGGTCTCCTCCTCTACCCCCCACCATGGTCTCCTCCTCTACCCCCCACCATGGTCTCCTCCTCTACCCCCCACCATGGTCTCCTCCTCTACCCCCCACCATGGTCTCCTCCTCTATCCTCCTCTTCTCCCCGCCATGGTCTCCTCCTCTACCCCCCACCATGGTCTCCTCCTCTATCTCCCCACCATGGTCTCCTCCTTCTCCCCACCATGGTCTCTACCCCCCCATCTACCCCCCACCATGGTCTCCTCTATCCCCCACCATGGTCTCCTCCTCTATCCCCCACCATGGTCTCCTCCTCTATCCCCCACCATGGTCTCCTCCTCTTCTCCCCACCATGGTCTCCTCCTCTATCCCCCACCCCCCACCATGGTCTCCTCCTCTATCCCCCACCATGGTCTCCTCCTCTATCCCCCACCATGGTCTCCTCCTCTTCTCCCCACCATGGTCTCCTCCTCTTCCCCCATGGTCCATGGTCTCCTCCTCTACCCCCCACCATGGTCTCCTCCTCTTCTCCCCACCATGGTCTCCTCCTCTTCTCCCCACCATGGTCTCCTCCTCTCCCCCCACCATGGTCTCCTCCTCTACCCCCCACCATGGTCTCCTCCTCTACCCCCCACCATGGTCTCCTCCTCTACCCCCCACCATGGTCTCCTCCTCTACCCCCCACCATCCTCCTCCTTCTCCCCGCCATGGTCTCCTCCTCTACCCCCCACCATGGTCTCCTCCTCTATCCTCCTCTTCTCCCCACCATGGTCTCCTCCTCTACCCCCCACCATGGTCTCCTCCTCTACCCCCCACCATGGTCTCCTCCTCTATCCCCCACCATGGTCTCCTCCTCTTCTCCCCACCATGGTCTCCTCCTCTATCCCCCACCATGGTCTCCTCCTCTATCCCCCACCATGGTCTCTTCCTCTCTCCTCCTTTACCCCCACCATGGTCTCCTCCTCTATCCTCCTCTACCCCCCACCATGGTCTCCTCCTCTATCCCCCACCATGGTCTCCTCCTCTCTCCTCCTCCACCCCCTCTCCTCATCTCTCCTCTCCTCCTCTACCCCTCTCCTCTACCCCCACCATGGTGTGGTTCCTGACAGTTGGTCATGGTGTAACATCCATTCAGCAGAGCTACAAAGACTGACACCCTGTCTGTATGGGCCATGGGGTGTGGGCATTGAAATGGAATGTATAGAAGTGACACAGTCCCTTAGGTGTGACCGATGCAACGTGTCTGTCTATATTGATCCTATGGCCTTTAGTGGGTCTGTAGTGTTTGGGCTGTGACCTACATAAACACAGAGAGGTGCTGTGGAAAGCAGACATCGATTTGGACGCTTTTAACATCCGATCTGAAACTGACCGTTCGACTCTCAAGCAATCGATCGCAATGTTTAATAAATGAAGCTGTTTTTAGGAGGTCGATATTGCTCCTATACGTGCCTGTGTGCCAAATGGCACCCTATTCCCTTAATAGTGCACTACTTTTCACCAGGGTCCGTCAAGATCCGGTAAAAAGTAGTGCACTTTGCAGGGAATAGGGTTCTATTTGGGATGCGGACTGTGTCAACAGTGTCAACAGTGTCAGAGCTCAGGATATAAAAATATTTGGTGTCAAAGCCCATATCAGTCGACTCGTCTCTCATCCTCTGTAGGCGAGCTGGCAGACACATGCACCCTGGGTTCAACGCGTCCAGCTACGGAAATATTCATGCAACACGCCTTCTGAACAGGCTAAATTGAAAACAGGTGCGATCTGGGTAATCCTGGCACGCCCGCTTCCTTCGCCACAGTATACGAAGCGGACCGTTGCTCAACGGAACAGAGTGTCGATGGACAGTTGGGATGAAGAGCGTGTTAACTGACGCCACGTCCGCTTCCTTAGTGTTGTTTGTGTAACAATATAAGAGAACATCAGGGGACATTACTCTGTCATCCGGCCAGCATTGATGGAGTCATCAGCCCCTGTAGCTACAGTCTCACACCGTGGAATCATCACACATGATAACCTATTCCCTTTATAGTGCACTACTTTTGACCAGAGCCCTATTGAATAGGTTGCCATTTGGGATGATTGCATGGTGTTCTGGCTAATGTGTTACACCACAGAGGCAGTGTTTCTGTTATTGGATGTCTGTGTTGGACATGAAATGGCTAGAGGCGATGCTTTGATTGAACTCTAATGAGACTGTAGCTACAGGGGCTGATGACTCCATCAATACTGGATGGAAGAAACATTTCTCTAATAGGCACTGTGTTAATGCCTAAGTACTGTTAGAAGTGTGTGTAAAGTACTGTCCTGTAAGCACTACCCCCTCTCCTCTCCTCTCTCCTCTACCCCCTCTCCCCTCCTCTCTCCTCTACCCCTCTCCTCTCTCCCTCTCCTCTCCTCTCTCCTCTCCTCTCTCCTCTACCCCCTCTCCCCTCCTCTCTCCTCTACCCCTCTCGTCTCTTCTCTCCTCTACCCCTCTCGTCTCCTCTCTCCTCTACCCCCTCTCCTCTCCTCTCTCCTCTACCCCCTCTCCTCTCCTCTCTCCTTTACCCCCTCTCCTCTCCTCTCTCCTCTACCCCTCTCCTCTACTCCTCTCCTCCTCTCGTCTCCTCTCTCCTCTACCCCTCTCCTCTCTCCTCTACCCCTCTCCTCTACTCCTCTCCTCTACCCCTCTTGTCTCCTCTCTCCTCTACCCCTCTCCCTCTCCTCTACCCCCTCCTCTCCTCTACCCCTCTCCTCTCTCCTCTGCCCCCTCGCTCTTCTCCTCTACCCCCTCTCCACTCCTCTCTCCTCTACCCTTCTCCTCTCTCCTCTACCCCTCTCCTCTCTCCTCTACCCCTCTCGTCTCCTCTCTCCCTACCCCTCTCCTCTACCCTCTCCCCCTCTCCTCTACCCCTCCCCTCTCCTCTCCTCTACCCTTCTCTCTCTCTACCCTCTCCTCTCCCTCTCTACCCCTCTCCCTCCTCTCTCCTCTACCCCTCTCTCCTCCTCTACCCCCTGTCTCCTCTACCTCTCCCCTCTCCTCCCTCTCCCCTCCTCTCTCCCTACCCCTCTCCTCTCTCCTCTACCCCTCTTGTCTCCTCTCTCCTCTACCCCTCTCCTCTCCTCTACCCCTCTCCTCCCCTCTCCTCTCCCTCTCCCCACTCTCCTCTACCCTTCTCCTCCTCTCCCTCTACCCCCCTCTCTCCTCTACCCCCTCTCCTCCTCTCCTCTACCCCCTCTACCCCTCTCCTCTCCCTGCCCCCTCCTCTCCTCCTCCCTCTCCTCCTCTCCTTCTCCTCTCTCCTCTACCCCTCTCCTCTCTCCTCTACCCCTCTCCTACCCCTCTCCTCTCCTCCTCTCCTCTCCCTCCTCTACCCTTCTCCTCTCTCCTCTACCCTCTCCCCCTCTCTCTCCTCTACCCCCTCTCCTCTACCCCTCTCCTCCCTCTCCTCTACCCCCCCGCTCTCCCTTCTCCTCTACCCCTTCTCTTCTACTCCTCTCTCCCTCTACCCCTTCTCCTCTCTCCTCTACCCCCTCTCTACCCCTCTCCTCTCCCCTCCTCTACCCCTCTCCTCTCTCCTCTCCCCTCCTCCTCTCCCTCTCTCCCCTCTCCCTCTACCCCCTCCTCTCTCCTCTACCCCCTCGCTCTTCTCCTCTGCCCCCTCTCCCTCCTCTCCTCTACCCCCCTCTTCTCCTCTCTCCTCTACCCCTCTCTCCTCTACCCCTCCTCTCTCCTCTACCCTTCTCCTCTCTCCTCTACCCCTCTCCTCTCTCCTCTACCCCTCTCACCTCTCTCCTCTACCCCTCTCGTCCTCCTCTACCCCTCTCCCCCTACCCCCTCTCCTCTCTCCTCCTCTACCCCCCCTCTCCTTCTTCTCTCCTCTACCCCTCTCCTCTCCTCTCTCCTCTACCCCTCTCCTCTCTCCTCTACCCCCTCGCTCTTCTCCTCTACCCCCTCTCCTCTCCTTTGTCCTCTACCCCCTCGCTCTTCTCCTCTACCCCCTCTCCTCTCCTTTCTCCTCTACCCCCTGCTCTTCTCCTCTACCCCCTCTCTCTCCTCCTCCTCTACCCTCTCTTCTCCTCTTCTCTCTTCTCCTCTCCTCTACCCTCTCTCCTTCCTCCTCTACCCCCTCTACTCTCCTCCTCTACCCCCTCTACTCTCCTCTCCTCTACCCTCTTCTCCTCCATCCCTCTCCTCTCCTTTCTCCTCTACCCCTCTCCTCTCTTCTCCTCCTCTACCCCCTCTCTTCTCCTTTCTCTATCCCCTCTCTTCTCCTCCTCTACCCCCTGTCTCTTCTCCTCCACTACCCCCTCTCCTCTCCTCCACTACCCCCTCTCCTCCCTCTCCTCTACCCCCTCTCCTCCTCTACCCCCTCTCTCTTCTCCTCCACTACCCCCTCTCCTCTCCTCCACTACCCCTCTCCTCTACGCCCCTCTCCTCCTCTACCCCCTCTCCTCCTCTACCCCCTCCTCCTCTACCCCCTCTCCTCTCCTACTGTAGCTACAGGGGTGGATGGCTCCATCAGTATTGTATAGAGTCAGTAGTAGATCTAGTTCTAGGACTATCCCTAATACTGCCCCACTCCATAACCCTCCACATCAATTCCTTCCATCTCCCCTGCTCTCCTCTCTCTCAAACCTTGGCTCTCCCCTGCTCTCCTCTCTCTCTCAGACCTTGGCTCTCCCCTGCTCTCCTCTCTCTCAAACCTTGGCTCTCCCCTGCTCTCAAACCTTGGCTCTCCTCTCTCTCAAACCTTGTCTTTCCAAACAATGACATCATACTTTAGTTCATCATGTAATTGTTCCCTCTCATTTCTCCTTCTCTGTGGTGCTGGTGCTATTTAAAGTTCTGAGAACTGGGCGCTACGGTAACACTGGGCCGGCCCACCTGCCAGAGACGTGGAGAGACATGTGTAATGGACTGGAAGACGCAGTGGCCACCTGGCGTGGCCTAGTCTGCGTCTCCCAAATGGCACCCTATCCCCTACATTGTGCACGACTTCAGACCTTAACCCTATGGGCCTATGGGCCGAAAGTATTACATTATATAGGGGAAAGGCTGTCACTTGAGACACATCCCTACCGTACTGTACCTGATGACCGGAGTGAAGAGACTATGGAGCCTGCAGAAGAGTCTGACACCCTGTAGGGAGGGAGACACAGGAAGAGAGATATTTCATTAGAAGTATGACAACAGCTGAATGTTGCTACAGGTCTCCCGATACAACGGAGCAGATGAGTGTCTGTTCATCCGGACCCCCCAGAAGAGGAGAACTGGTTACCTTGGAGATGACGTCCTGCATGTCACTCCTGGGGTGGTAGGTCCCGTCGTCGTAGCGGAAACGGTATAGCACCGGCTCTGGCTTGAACTGGTGTTTGTCTGTGACTGAAGACACAATTCGCAAGGTGAAATACATACGAAGCATATGATATCATGGTTGGTTGGAGCGTTGTAGTTCATCTTTTAAAAACGTTCAACTACTTATGCATGCAAATCATAGTCAAGTTATTTATTTTTTTGTGGGGGGGGGGGGGGTGCTTTGGTAAATATAATAGGTTTTTATCATATTCAAACCATGCCTGAACCAGTTCAGTTGTACTAGTGTGTGAGAGAACATTCAAATTGTAAAGCAGAGGGGTTACAGATAACAGCTGCTGTGTTAAAAAGCATCTCCCTTTCACTATACTTTTCCAAGACCCTCCGAAAAGAAATCAGTTGGATCAGCATCTTGTACTGGTACTGTAGCATGTAGCATGTAGTTATTATGATAACCAATCCTGGATACTTATTCATTCGCGCGCGCGTGTGTGTGTGTGTGTGTGTGTGTGTGTGTGTGTGTGTGTGTTAGACAGAGAGCTATCAGGGGCTGGGAGTTAAGGGGGCTAGCCTCACCACCAGGGAGTAGAACTAACTAAAGTCTAAACCCCTGGACTCACTCGGTGTTAGGAAGCAATAAAGCAGTGGGAGTGATTTAGGACACCGCTTGGCCACAGGCCCAATTCTTTTCAGGAACAAATAAAACACGTACAGAGCCGTGGGGAAAGGTACCGTCTGTCTGTGTGTGTGTCTGTCTGTGTGTGTGCGTGCGTGCGTGCATGTGTGTAGGGTGCAGTGTAAATGATGTAAGCAGGACCCCGGCCACAGCTCGACACACTAAATGCATCACACAGTCCTAATCCGCAGCCGCAGAGCAGCCATTTTAAACTATATTAAATAAACGGCATGGTGAGAAGAGATGGTTATATGTAAGCTGTTATCTAAACAGTCTGGTAGGAGAGAGAGAGTTTTAAATAAGACATCTGCTCTACACTGGTCTATGTAAATAAAAAACATAAGGGTGAAATTACTGGTCTGAAAGGCTTCACTTGTTGAACCCAAAGCTATTTATCACACACACACACACACACACACACACACACACACACACACACACACACACACACACACACACACACACACACACACACACACACACACACACACACACACACACACACACACACACACACACACACACACACACACACACACACACAGATGGAGAGAGACAGCCTAGACACACAGACCGACACACAGGCAGACAGACAGACGGAGAGACACACACACACAGAGAGACAGAGAGAGACTGACAGATGGAGAGACAGACAGGCAGCCTAGACACACAGACAGACAGACAGACAGACAGACAGACAGACAGACAGCCTAGACACACAGATGGAGAGACAGAGAGAGACACACACACAGAGAGAGACAGAGAGAGACACACAGATGGAGAGACAGAGAGCGGTGGGCTGTGAAATGCTTAAAACACAGTACTCCACGATGCCTTTTTAAAACTATTCAACCTGGTTTTGGAGAGGGGCTGCTTCCCTGATATTTGGAACCGGAAGCTCATAACCCCCCAATATATATATATATATATATATATTTATAATTTAAAGTGACAAATTGGACCCTAATAACTAGAGAGGAATATGTGTCACCAGTAACATGGGGAACCGCTCTGCCGTTTCCTCTGACCCAAACACAGAACAGACCACATTACACACACTAATAAACCAGCATGTTCAACAGAAAAGCAGAGGGAAACTATTTGAATGTTTTGTTGATTTAAGGATGCTTTTGATTCCTTCTGGCATGATGGATTATATTACAAAACCCTCCAAAGTGGCATTGGGGGTAAAGTACATGACATCATAAAATCGATTTACTCAAACAGCACATGTGGTATTAAACTGAAAAATAACATTGTTTTTTTGCACAAGGGCAATGAGTGAGACAAGGGTGCAGTTTACAACGTAAAACACCAAATAATGCATGCAGAGCCGAATTAGGCCGATACCTGCTAATTATCAAAATCTATTCGATAAACTCCCATATCTATTGGGTAAAATACCACAGTGTGCGATCATAGCAGCAAGATTTGGGACCTGTTGCCACAAGAAAAGGTCAACAAGTGAAGAACAAACCCATTGTAAATACAACCCATGTCTATGTTGAACTATCTTCCCAATTGTACTTTAACTATTTGCACATAATATGACATTTGAAATGTCTTCATTATTTTGTAACTTTTGGGATAGTAATGTTTACTGTTTATTTAACTTTTGTTTATTATCTACTTCACTTGCTTCGGCAATGTTAACATATGTTTCTCATGCCAATAAAGCCCTTAAATTGAATGAGACAGAGAGACATACAGATGGAGAGAGAGAGAGAGAGAGAGAGAGAGAGAGAGAGAGAGAGAGAGAGAGAGAGAGTCAGAGAGAGACAGAGAGAGACAGAGAGAGATGGAGAGAGACGGAGAGAGAGAGAGGGAGAGATGGAGAGAGACAGAGAGAGATAGAGATAGAGAGAGAGAGGGAGAGCCAGAGAGAGAGAGAGAGAGAGAGAGAGAGAGAGATTTCCAAACCTCCCATAACAAAGGCATCTATTGGGTGAAATACCACAGTGTGCCATCACAGCAGCAATATTTGTGACCTGTTGCCACAAGGGCAACCAGTGAAGAACACCATTGTAAATACAACCCATATTTATGTTTATTTATTTTCACTTTACTATTTATACATCGTTACAACATGACATAATGACATTTGAAAAGTCATTTTTTTTTTTTTTTTTTTTTTTGTTGTTTATTGTGTATTTCACTTGCTTTGGCAAACATATGTTTCCCATGCAAATATAGATAAATACACTGTAGGTATACTGTATAGATAAATACACTGTAGGTATACTGTATAGATAAATACACTGTAGGTATACTGTATAGATAAATACACTGTAGGTATATGGTATACTGTATAGATAAACACACTGTAGGTATACGGTATACTGTATAGATAAATACACTGTAGGTATACGGTATACTGTATAGATAAATACACTGTAGGTATACGGTATACTGTATAGATAAATACACTGTAGGTATACTGTATAGATAAATACACTGTAGGTATATGGTATACTGTATAGATAAACACACTGTAGGTATACGGTATACTGTATAGATAAATACACTGTAGGTATACGGTATACTGTATAGATAAATACACTGTAGGTATACGGTATACTGTATAGATAAACACACTGTAGGTATACGGTATACTGTATAGATAAATACACTGTAGGTATACGGTATACTGTATAGATAAATACACTGTAGGTATACGGTATACTGTATAGATAAATACACTGTAGGTATACGGTATACTGTATAGATAAATACACTGTGGGTATACGGTATACTGTATAGATAAATACACTGTAGGTATACGGTATACTGTATATATAAATACACTGTAGGTATACGGTATACTGTATATATAAATACACTGTAGGTATACGGTATACTGTATAGATAAATACACTGTAGGTATACGGTGTACTGTATAGATAAATACACTGTAGGTATACTGTATAGATAAATACACTGTAGGTATACTGTATAGATAAATACACTGTAGGTATACGGTATACTGTATAGATAAATACACTGTAGGTATACGGTATACTGTATAGATAAATACACTGTAGGTATACGGTATACTGTATAGATAAATACACTGTAGGTATACGGTATACTGTATAGATAAATACACTGTAGGTATACGGTATACTGTATAGATAAATACACTGTAGGTATACGGTATACTGTATAGATAAATACACTGTAGGTATACTGTATAGATAAATACACTGTAGGTATACGGTATACTGTATAGATAAATACACTGTAGGTATACTGTATAGATAAATACACTGTAGGTATACGGTATACTGTATAGATAAATACACTGTAGGTAACTGTATAGATAAATACACTGTAGGTATACGGTATACTGTATAGATAAATACACTGTAGGTATACTGTATAGATAAATACACTGTAGGTATACGGTATACTGTATAGATAAATACACTGTAGGTAACTGTATAGATAAATACACTGTAGGTATACGGTATACTGTATAGATAAATACACTGTAGGTATACTGTATAGATAAATACACTGTAGGTATACGGTATACTGTATAGATAAATACACTGTAGGTATACGGTATACTGTATAGATAAATACACTGTAGGTATACTGTATAGATAAATACACTGTAGGTATACAGTATACTGTATAGATAAATACACTGTAGGTATACGGTATACTGTATAGATAAATACACTGTAGGTATACTGTATAGATAAATACACTGTAGGTATATGGTATACTGTATAGATAAACACACTGTAGGTATACGGTATACTGTATAGATAAATACACTGTAGGTATACGGTATACTGTATAGATAAATACACTGTAGGTATACGGTATACTGTATAGATAAACACACTGTAGGTATACGGTATACTGTATAGATAAATACACTGTAGGTATACGGTATACTGTATAGATAAATACACTGTAGGTATACGGTATACTGTATAGATAAATACACTGTAGGTATACGGTATACTGTATAGATAAATACACTGTAGGTATACGGTATACTGTATAGATAAATACACTGTAGGTATACTGTATAGATAAATACACTGTAGGTATACGGTATACTGTATAGATAAATACACTGTAGGTAACTGTATAGATAAATACACTGTAGGTATACGGTATACTGTATAGATAAATACACTGTAGGTATACTGTATAGATAAATACACTGTAGGTATACGGTATACTGTATAGATAAATACACTGTAGGTATACGGTATACTGTATAGATAAATACACTGTAGGTAACTGTATAGATAAATACACTGTAGGTATACGGTATACTGTATAGATAAATACACTGTAGGTATACTGTATAGATAAATACACTGTAGGTATACGGTATACTGTATAGATAAATACACTGTAGGTATACGGTATACTGTATAGATAAATACACTGTAGGTAACTGTATAGATAAATACACTGTAGGTATACGGTATACTGTATAGATAAATACACTGTAGGTAACTGTATAGATAAATACACTGTAGGTATACGGTATACTGTATAGATAAATACACTGTAGGTATACTGTATAGATAAATACACTGTAGGTATACGGTTGTTACGGATACAGTTATCCTGTGTGTGTGTGTATCCTGTGTGTGTGTTTCTTTTCTCTCCTTCTCCCCTCACAGGTGAAAATCATCACTCCCCAATCAGTCAACAATCAATCATCAATCAGAAGACACACCTCCTCATATTTCCTAAACCTATCACAGTTCCTTCCCCATGGTTTAAAAACCCCATCATTTGTTTGTTCTAGAGCTCAGCTCAATCTCTCTGTAAATGCCATGTCTGTAGGTCTCTGTGTTTCACTCTCGCTTTGTGTCTTAACCTCTCTTTTGTTTAAGCACCTCATAGCACTTTGTCATCACCTGTGAGTATTGTTTTTGGTTATGGTGTTTGTGTTTGATTGCTGGTGGAAAAGGGGGAAACCAAGACAAGTCGCCCATGGGCATACACTACCCGTAGGTGAACTTTGTTAAATACACTAGTTAGAACTGGGCGGACCACCCACTGTATTTTTGGTTAGTTAGTTAGCTGTTGTTAAAGTAGGCTAGTCTAGCTTAGGGGTGTTTTTGAATACTTATTGTTTCTTTCCTTGGGTCCAGCTCAGCCCCTTTTCCTGCTCCCCCCATTACCGAGTGTTTATAAATAAACCTAGAGTTTGACGGTAGATTTCAGTTGTTGTGCTTATTTCGTTCACACTTTTCCTTTGTCACAATAATAATTTGCATGAGTTATGTTACAAGTCTCTTTACCATCCCCCCTAGACTGTCGGGCCAAAAGGGATTCGTAACAACGGTATACTGTATAGATAAATACACTGTAGGTATACGGTATACTGTATAGATAAATACACTGTGGGTATACTGTATAGATAAATACACTGTAGGTATACGGTATACTGTATAGATAAATACACTGTAGGTAACTGTATAGATAAATACACTGTAGGTATACAGTATACTGTATAGATAAATACACTGTAGGTAACTGTATAGATAAATACACTGTAGGTAACTGTATAGATAAATACACTGTAGGTATACTGTATAGATAAATACACTGTAGGTATACTGTATAGATAAATACACTGTAGGTATACGGTATACTGTATAGATAAATACACTGTAGGTATACTGTATAGATAAATACACTGTAGGTATACGGTATACTGTATAGATAAATACACTGTAGGTAACTGTATAGATAAATACACTGTAGGTATACGGTATACTGTATAGATAAATACACTGTAGGTAACTGTATAGATAAATACACTGTAGGTATACGGTATACTGTATAGATAAATACACTGTAGGTATACTGTATAGATAAATACACTGTGGGTATACTGTATAGATAAATACACTGTGGGTATACGGTATACTGTATAGATAAATACACTGTGGGTATACGGTATACTGTATAGATAAATACACTGTGGGTATACGGTATACTGTATAGATAAATACACTGTAGGTATACGGTATACTGTATAGATAAATACACTGTAGGTATACGGTATACTGTATAGATAAATACACTGTGGGTATACGGTATACTGTATAGATAAATACACTGTGGGTATACGGTATACTGTATAGATAAATACACTGTAGGTAACTGTATAGATAAATACACTGTGGGTATACGGTATACTGTATAGATAAATACACTGTAGGTATACTGTATAGATAAATACACTGTAGGTATACTGTATAGATAAATACACTGTAGGTATACGGTATACTGTATAGATAAATACACTGTGGGTATACTGTATAGATAAACACACTGTAGGTATACGGTATACTGTATAGATAAACACACTGTAGGTATACTGTATAGATAAATACACTGTAGATATACTGTATAGATAAACACACTGTATGTTCCTGTTTCTGGGGATGATGAGAATCAGAACATTTAGGAAGGACTAGGGATAACAAGGTGTGAAAGACGTAAGTGTGATTGTTAGGCGTATGAGGAACATCGAGGTGAGGGAAGAGGAGGAAGAGGAAGATGTTTCAGGTTTAGATGTAGGTGGAAGAAACTTGTGGGGGTCAAATAAAATCACTGAAGGCCAAATTCGACCGGCGGGCCGCCAGTTGGAGAACCCTGGACTACATGACGATGAACATACAGTATAGTGGATCACTTACCATGGTGTATGATGCCATTCTCCAGTAGAGCCTGTCCCAGATGAACCCCCTCCTCTGGGTTATCAGTCTCCCCGATGTCCACCAGCCAGCTCACAAACTCACTGAGGGGACAGGAAATAACACAACGTCGTTAATGACACAACACTAATGTCCACCAGCCAGCTCACAAACTCACTGAGGGGACAGGAAATAACACAACGTCGTTAATGACACAACACTAATGTCCACCAGCCAGCTCATTATCTCACTGGGGGGACAGGAAATAACACAACGTCGTTAATGACACAACACTAATGTCCACCAGCCAGCTCATTATCTCACTGGGGGGATAGGAAATAACACAACGTCGTTAATGACACAACACTAATGTCCACCAGCCAGCTCATTATCTCACTGGGGGGACAGGAAATAACACAACGTCGTTAATGACACAACACTAATGTCCACCAGCCAGCTCATTATCTCACTGGGGGGACAGGAAATAACACAACGTCGTTAATGACACAACACTAATGTCCATCAGCCAGCTCATTATCTCACTGGGGGGACAGGAAATAACACAACGTCGTTAATGACACAACACTAATGTCCACCAGCCAGCTCATTATCTCACTGGGGGGACAGGAAATAACACAACGTCGTTAATGACACAACACTAATGTCCACCAGCCAGCTCATTATCTCACTGGGGGGACAGGAAATAACACAACGTCGTTAATGACACAACACTAATGTCCACCAGCCAGCTCATTATCTCACTGGGGGGACAGGAAATAACACAACGCCGTTAATGACACAACACTAATGTCCACCAGCCAGCTCATTATCTCACTGGGGGGACAGGAAATAACACAACGTCGTTAATGACACAACACTAATGTCCACCAGCCAGCTCATTATCTCACTGGGGGATAGGAAATAACACAACGTCGTTAATGACACAACACTAATGTCCACCAGCCAGCTCATTATCTCACTGGGGGGACAGGAAATAACACAACGTCGTTAATGACACAACACTAATGTCCATCAGCCAGCTCATTATCTCACTGGGGGGACAGGAAATAACACAACGTCGTTAATGACACAACACTAATGTCCACCAGCCAGCTCATTATCTCACTGGGGGGATAGGAAATAACACAACGTCGTTAATGACACAACACTAATGTCCACCAGCCAGCTCATTATCTCACTGGGGGACAGGAAATAACACAACGTCGTTAATGACACAACACTAATGTCCATCAGCCAGCTCATTATCTCACTGGGGGGACAGGAAATAACACAACGTCGTTAATGACACAACACTAATGTCCACCAGCCAGCTCATTATCTCACTGGGGGACAGGAAATAACACAACGTCGTTAATGACACAACACTAATGTCCACCAGCCAGCTCATTATCTCACTGGGGGGACAGGAAATAACACAACGTCGTTAATGACACAACACTAATGTCCACCAGCCAGCTCATTATCTCACTGGGGGGACAGGAAATAACACAACGTCGTTAATGACACAACACTAATGTCCACCAGCCAGCTCATTATCTCACTGGGGGGACAGGAAATAACACAACATCGTTAATGACACAACACTAATGTCCACCAGCCAGCTCATTATCTCACTGGGGGGACAGGAAATAACACAACGTCGTTAATGACACAACACTAATGTCCACCAGCCAGCTCATTATCTCACTGGGGGACAGGAAATAACACAACGTCGTTAATGACACAACACTAATGTCCACCAGCCAGCTCATTATCTCACTGGGGGGACAGGAAATAACACAACACCGTTAATGACACAACACTAATGTCCACCAGCCAGCTCATTATCTCACTGGGGGGACAGGAAATAACACAACGTCGTTAATGACACAACACTAATGTCCACCAGCCAGCTCATTATCTCACTGGGGGGACAGGAAATAACACAACGTCGTTAATGACACAACACTAATGTCCACCAGCCAGCTCATTATCTCACTGGGGGGACAGGAAATAACACATTGTCTATCATAAACTCACCGGGACACACAAAAACAATTCAAACCCGTCAAACAATGGTCACTGTGGAGACTTAAAACATACAACACCAAAACACTAATTAAGAAGACTAAAAACACTGCTCATCAGCCGACCCAGGACACAAACTCACTGGGGACACACAAAACGACCATCATTCCATAGAAATGACAAGGACATGTTGGAAGACGAGCGGTAGCGAAGGCACCAGTCCAGCAAATGTAGCTTAATAGAGGAAGTAGCCAACGGTCCAACGGATGTCTCCACGGCAGAGAAGGAGCAGAATGCCTCCGATTACAGGGTCCCAGAGAGTGTTTTAACACCATAACAAACACCTTCTCAAAAGATCAAGTTTCTCCAAATGTTCCCCTATATAGACGTGACTATGGCATCAAACACAGGCAACACAATTACACCCTTTTCCATAAATAGTAGTGATGGGGGGGGATCGTTACATATCGCAATATTATTTTGAGATGATATTATATTGATATTTGAATATTAGTATCGTTTTAAAAATATATATATTATACTACAGTAGGGCTCAAAAGTACTATACTAGCATAGGGCTCAAAAGTAGTGCACTAAATAGGGAATCGCATGCCCTTTGGGCCACAGTCTTACTGCTGACCTGATTCTTATTTATTTTTGGGGGTCTTTTCTGTTTGTTAAATCTCCTGGGGAGGGTTTAGTTCATCTGTTTGTCTTGTCCAACTGTGCTCTTATTTGTTTTTGACAAACACACGACACCCATCAAATCTGTGAGTGTCTGGTGGCTTTCTGAGTAGAGCTGGTAAAAACAGAGATCATTTTGATGTTGATCATTTCGGACTAGGGAGGAAACAAACAGCAAGAGTAGAAATAAACACCATCCTAATCTAATTCTTTATGGCCTAAACAAGCTAAATATGACACTTCTGTATAATTCTGTAATCCTGAGGGAGAGAGCGAGAGAGACAGAGAGAAGGAGAGTAGAGAGAAAAAGATGGACAGAGAGAAAGAGGGCGACAGAGAGAGAAAGATATCAGATTCATCCTCAGCATTCCCTCCCTCTACAGAACCCCAACAACAAACATGCCCAGCTTCACCAGTGGAATTCTGTGGTCTTCCTACACTGTTGCCACGTTCAGGACAACTGGGAACTGGGAAAAATACGAGGTCAAATCATGACGTCGGTGATCTTCAGGTCGGAGCTCGAGACAGAGGCCCGAGTTGGTATTCCGAGTTGGATGACTATTCAAAACGATTTTTCCTAGTCAGAGATTTTTCAGAGTTCACGGAAGTCAGAGATTTCCGAGTTCCCAGTTGTTTTGAACGCGGCATGTCTTCCAAACTCCCAACCGGGAATCGAGTCACTGCAGAGCGAAGGGCTGGGGCAGGAGGGTGTGTGTGTGCGTGTGTGCGTGTGTGTGTGTGTGTGTGTGTGTGTGCGTGTGTGTGTGTGTGTGTGTGTGTGTGTGGTAGGAGTGAAGGACAGGGCAGGGCTGTCGGGGGTTGGACTGATCTCAGAGAGAAACAAATCTCCTGGTTTCTCTACTCTCCTCACGGCACACCTAGCTTCCTCCCTATCCTTCTCTCCCCCTTTCCTCCACCTCTTACCCACATTCTCTCTTTCCCCTCGCCCTCGCTCTCCCCTTCTCCTCCCTCTCATTCCGCCTCCTATCTCCACTACCAGAGTGGACAGAGCCAGATGAGAAACCCCCCAGAATGGAGGATAGATTAGTCAACCCGTCAACCCCCTGTCACCCTGCCACAGAGAGAAGAACGGCCGGGTGTAATACCGGTCACTTACGCAGTGAATGGCAGCCTGGAACAGTTTCAATCTGCTCCCTGTCTGCATCCCAAAAGGCACACTATTCCCCATGGGCCCTGGTCAAAAGTAGTGTGCAGAATAAAGGGAATAGGCGCTATTTGGGACGCGAACCACAGTCCACACTAGTTGACACTGAGTGGACCAAACAACGTGCTCTTTCCGTGACATAGACTGAGCGCAAAGAAGAATCCAGGTGAAGGCTATGATCCCGTATCCATGTTGAATGGTAGTAGGTGCCAGGCGCACCTGGTTTGAATGTGTTTAAGAACTGCAACAATACTGGGTTTTTCACGCTCAACAGTTTCCCGTGTGTATCAAGGATGGTCGACCACACAGAGGACAAGTAGCCAACTTGACACAACTGTGGGAGGCATTGGAGTCAACATGGGCCAGCATCCCTGTGGAACACTTTCAACACCTTGTGGAAAGGAAAGGCTAAGGGGATAGATAGCTTGTCAGTTGCAAAACAGAATGCATTCAACCGAAATGTGTCTTCCACATTTAACCCAACCCCTCTGAAACAGAGAGTCCATGCCTGACTAATTGAGGCTGTTCAGAGGGCAAAAGGGGGTGCAACTCACTATTTGGAAGGTGTTCCTAATGTTTTGTCCACTCCGTGTATATGCAGGCTTGATTTCAATGCATACCTACTTGTCTCAAGGCGTATAATACTATTGGTAAGCGGCACTAAGCAGGTTTATATTCAATACAGGAAGCAATAAACCTCAAGCTAAATACTTGTACTGAGTTTTTTTGTATTCTGTAAGTCTTGGCATGTTTACAAAAGACACAAAATAAACAATAACCTTACTGTAACAATACATTAGCAACACATTGCTCCAAAAACGTAAACCTGACATCACAAAAGAGGATTTGTTTACTAGTGAGCCCCATCTCTGACTGTGCATGTGTGTTTGTGCGTGTGTGTGTTACACATCTACAATGGAATGACAACTGCCTGAAGATGACCACCAGAAATGGTTTCTGTTGGATGTTATCTGATCCCAGACCACAATTATACCCCAGAAATTAGAGAGGAGTTCAGAACTTGTAAATAAACTGGCATGCCTCAGCGAGACAGAGAGACTGAGAAAGAAAGAGACTCAGAACATCGGGGCGTTTCTCTCTCACATACCTCCACACACATACAGAGCTGTGACGATAAACAGAAAACGATTGCCACTGACCAAACAGGCTAGTAATCGTGGACATTTTGCTGATATTGTTCATTACGATAAACAACCTATAGGGCCCTATACGATAAACAACCTATAGGTGTCACGTTCTGACCTTAGTTCTGTTGTTATGTCTTTGTTTAGTATGGTCAGGGCGTGAGTTGGGTGGGTTGTCTATGTTCCTTTTTCTATGATTTGGGATTGCTGTGTTTGGCCTGGTATGGTTCTCAATTAGAGGCAGCTGTCAATCGTTGTCCCTGATTGAGAATCATACTTAGGGAGCCTGGTTTCTCCTTTGAGTTGTGGGTGATTATTTTCCGTGTCAGTGTTTGTGCCACACGGGACTGTTTCGTTTGTTTCACTTTGTTATTTTGTATTATGTAGTATTCAGTTTTACATATTAAAATGGACACTTACCATACTGCAAATTGGTCCGATATCTCTTACTCCTCGTCAGAAGAAGAAGATGAGCGTTACAATAGGGCCCTATATGATAAACAACCTATAGGGCCCTATACGATAAACAACCTATAGGGCCCTATATGATAAACAACCTATAGGGCCCTATACGATAAACAACCTATAGGGCCCTATATGATAAACAACCTATAGGGCCCTATATGATAAACAACCTATAGGGCCTTATATGATGAACAACCTATAGGGCCCTATACGATAAACAACCTATAGGGCCCTATACGATAAACAACCTATAGGGCCCTATACGATAAACAACCTATAGGGCCCTATACGATAAACAACCTATAGGGCCCTATACGATAAACAACCTATAGGGCCCTATACGATAAACAACCTATAGGGCCCTATACGATAAACAACCTATAGGGCCCTATACGATAAACAACCTATAGGGCCCTATACGATAAACAACCTATAGGGCCCTATACGATAAACAACCTATAGGGTCCTATACGATAAACAACCTATAGGGCCCTATACGATAAACAACCTATAGGGCCCTATACGATAAACAACCTATAGGGCCCTATACGATAAACAACCTATAGGGCCCTATACGATAAACAACCTATAGGGCCCTATACGATAAACAACCTATAGGGCCCTATACGATAAACAACCTATAGGGTCCTATACGATAAACAACCTATAGGGTCCTATACGATAAACAACCTATAGGGCCCTATACAATAAACAACCTATAGGGCCCTATACGATAAACAACCTATAGGGCCCTATACAATAAACAACCTATAGGGCCCTATACGATAAACAACCTATAGGGCCCTATACGATAAACAACCTATAGGGCCCTATACGATAAACAACCTATAGGGTCCTACTAGGGAGATGTGAAGTTGGACATTAAATCAGTTTGCTAATATGGGTGATTGTTAATCGGACAATTGATAACTCCAACATTCAAAGTCGAAATGGTCGTTTTTAAAGGGTAAGGCCGCCCAAAGTTGAAATGGTCGTTTTTAAAGGGTAAGGCCGCCCAAAGTTGAAATGGTCGTTTTTAAAGGGTAAGGCCGCCCAAAGTTGAATTACTGTTTAACGGATGTCCTGCCTTACTTTTCTTCACATCCCGGAAGGGGGAAGAAAAGTTATTTCTGGGGCAATATATGCGGCACTTTGTTTATAATGCAGAGTCTGCTCTCCCTTGAGGCTTTCCCAACTTTATGCACAAGAGAGCAAACAGCCTCAGATCAGACGCTCAGATCATGTTCGAGCCTCGGATTGGACAGTGAAACACACACGCTGGCACCTGCAGGCGACATGCAGATGTTTCATTTCTCTCTCACGCCGTCACGGCTGAAGCCGGCGCAAATTCCTACTATTTATGTGTCCAGGTTCAGCGTGGAACGTCCCTCATTACAAACAAACAGTCGGTTAAATTCATGGTTAATGCATCATTTTCAGATCTATCAGAAGCGATTAATAGGTGAAACCACAATGTCATTGAACCAATTAACTGGCCTGAGATCAGGGCATTCATCAGCAAAGACGCAGTGCAAGCTGATAGTATTTTGGACAACCAAATTGAAGTCAAAATGATTGACGAAATCGAAGTGTGTCAGCTGTATGGCGATTTGCGATTCATAACTTACATTTTACCGGTATTACATCGTCATTGTAAATACGATTTTGTTCTTAACTGACTTGCCTAGTTAAATAAAGGTTCAATATATACATATATATTATATATATATATATATATATATATATATATATATTGTTTTTAAGTAGTAGGCCAACCATTAACACCAAGACTGAATGCGTTTGAAGTGACGTTGCACCGCAGAGAACAGCTAGCATGTCCAGAAAGTATATCGCCAGTGGCACGCACACACTCCGTGCAGATCAGCAGCTCCACAACGATGTTATTGACGTCTCCAAGGTGGGGGCTCCAAGGTGGCAGCCAGACGACAATCGAAGGAGGATGCGGTGAGCAAAGTTACTGGCCTGGAATTTAGTCAAACTTGCTCTATATAGACTCACGCTTCTATTTGTGTATTTTGATGATGAAAGGCTATACTCTATGGCTGGATGTATGTATTAATTTGGCAGACCTAACTTGATTGACCCTCTTTCTACAAGGCCTCTCGTCTATAAGAGGCCTAATCATATTTGTATAAATATTTTGTTAACGCCTAGTAGGCTACAGAGACGCATTCAGGTAATGAACTCCTTACTATACATCAACATCTTAATTTGATTACAATTATTTATTGTCAATCATACTTGAATTAGAAAAAAAACGTTAAATAGTCTATTACCCTATACGTGACAATAAATTAGGAGATTGGATTGCACTTTTAATATCAGGGAGAAAGAAACTGTCACAAGTTAATCCTCCCATTGTGTTGAATTTCTAATGGTTGTAACATTGTAACATGTGCATTCTTTTTAAGCAAAATTGTGTAGGTTTTCGCATGGAATTATAGAACTCTCTCAGGCCTAGAAACTGCACAAGAACCTAGAACAATGTGGTAAAGGACTGTTATTCCTTATCCAATTCCCAGATTTATTTTGTGTTTATTTTTTGCTCGCTCGCCTCACTTTTCTGGGGGGGAAATCCGTGATACAGTGAAACAATATCGTCTGGCCTAAGACAACAAAAAAACTGTCAGTGCACGTTCATATTTTAAAACACATTTAAATATGTCCACAGAGGTGTTCGACAAGACAAGTAGTGGCATACATATCATGGGATATGTTTTCATAGGCTTAACGAGCGTCCATGGGCTAACACACAGAAGCTTGTAGCTAATTCAGTACTGAACCATGTGGGCTTTTGAATAAAGAGTAAATCACCAATATAGAGAGCATTCGGACCCCTTGACTTTGTCCACCTTGTTACGTTACTGCCTTATTCTTACATTTATTCAATTGTTGTTTTTTTCTCATCAATCTAGACTCAATAACCAACAATTACATGGCAAAAACAGGTTTTTAGAAATGTTGGCAAAGTTATAAAGAAACGGAAATTTCACATTTACATGAATATTCAGACCCTTTATTCAGTACTTTGTTAAAGCACCTTTGGCAGTGATTCTTCTTCAGTCTTCTTGGGTATGATGCTACAAGCTTGGCACATCTGTATTTGGGGAGTTTCTCCCATTCTTCTCTTCAGATCCTCTCAAGCTCTGTCAGGTTGTATGAGGAGAGTCACTGCACAGCTATTTTCAGGTCTCTCAAGAGATGTTCCGATCGGGTTCAAGTCCGGGTTCTGGCTGGGCCACTCAAGGACATGCAGAGACGTGTCCTGAAGCCACTCCTGCGTTGCCTTGGCTGTGTGCTTAGGGTCATTGTCCTGTCTGAGGTCCTGACCCCAGTCTGAGGTCCTGAGCGCTCTGAAGCAGGTTTTCATCAAGGTTCTCTCTGTTCTTTGCTCCGTTCATCTTTCCCTCAATCCTGACTAGTCTCCCAGTCCCTGCCGCTGAAAAACATCCCCACAGAATGATGCTGCCACCACCATGCTTTACCTTAAGGATGGTGCCAGGTTTCCTCCAGACGTGATGCTTGGCATTCAGGCCAAATAGTTCAATCTTGGTTTCATCAGACCAGAGAATCTTGTTTCTCATGGTCTGAGAGTCCTTTAGGTATCTTTTGGCAAACTTCAAGCGGGCTATCATGTGCCTTTTACTGAGGAGTGGTTTCTGTCTGGTCACTCTACCATAGAGGCCTGATTGGTGGAGTACTGCAGAGATGGTTGTCCTTCTGGAAGGTTCTCCCATCTCCACAGGGTTCTTGTTCACCTCCCCAAACAAAGCCCTTCTCCCCCGATTGCTCAGTTTGGCCGGGAGGCCAGCTCTAGGAAGAGTCTTGATGGTTCCAAACTTCTTCCATTTAAGAATGATGGAGGCCACTTTGTTCTTGGGGACCTTCAATGCTGCAGAAATGTTTTGGTACCTTTCCCCAGATCTGTGACACGACACATTCCTGTCTCGGAGCTCTACGGACAATTCCTTCGACCTCATGACTTGGTTTTTGCTCTGACATGCACTGTCAACTGTGGGACCTTAAATAGACAGGTATGTGCCTTTCCAAATCATGTCCAATCAATTGAATTTACCACAGGTGGAGTCCAATCCAGTTGTTGAAACATCTCAAGGATGATCAATGGAAACAGGATGCACCTGAGCTCAGTTTCAATTCTCAAGGGGTCTGAATACTTATGTTAATAAGGTATCTGTTTTTATTAAATGTGATACATTTTCAAAAAACTGTTTTTTCTTTGTCATTATGGGGTATTGTGTGTAGATTGATGAGGAAAAAAATAATTGAATCCATTGTAGAATAAGGCTGTAACGTAAAAACATTTTGAAAAAGGGAAAAGGTGGGAATATCTTCTGAAGACACAGTCTGATCTTTCTAATTCACATAACCTTTTCCAGACCACTATAGAACCACTGAAGAGAATCTCTGTAGAACCGCTATTATTTACTGTATGCAGATCATAAGGCTCTGATCAAAAGTAGTGCACTATACAGGGAATATGGTGCTATTTGGGTCACAGACGGTATGTCTACACACAAACCAAAGGAGAGAGAACCGGTTGTCGTTCCACACCCAAAACCCTCTGGATTGTAGTTAGACAGCACTCTACACCCCAACTCAGACTACTCTGTGAGGCACTCTACTAGAGAGAGCTGGAGGGAGAGCAAGAGACAGAAAGAGGGAGAGAGCGAGGGGGGAAGGCTTAGCTGCGCTCCAGATCACACCACTCCATATCCACCATATGCTCCTAACCTGCACTAAGATCTAAGGCCCAGCGTTTGATTCTCCTATTAAAGTCCACTTAACCCAGCCTGGTTGCCCCAGTATGGGCCTGTAGGGTCTATGCCAAGCGTTGAGAGTGTGAATGTGACACCGTCATTTGGAGCATGGCTGGAATGATTCTGTTCAGGCTTTAACCAGATGGAGCTAGCTGTTACTGACGGCTGTCTGATTGAAGCTCAGGGGCTGAGTCCAAAATGGCACCCTATTCCCTATATAGTGCACTTCTTTTGAC
>NW_027009430.1:0-45759 GCF_036934945.1 Oncorhynchus masou masou | reverse complement strand
ATTCAAGGCACACTTAACCAGCATGGCTACCACAGCATTCTGCAGCGATATGCCATCCTGTCATGTCTTGTTATGTCTGTTCCTGTCCTTTCTCTTCATTCTCTCTCTCTGCTGGTCTTTTTAGGTTACCTTCTCTGTCTCTCATCCCTCAGCTGTTCTACATTTCCCCTAACTAGCTCATTCTCTCTTTCCCCACCTGTTCTCTCTTCCCCCTCTGATTAGGTCTCTATTTCTTTCTCTGTTCCTGCTACTTTCAGTGTCTGATTCTTGTTTGTGTTTTTGATGCCAGAAGCAAGCTGTCGTCTCGTTTGCTTCCACCTTGTCCTGTCCTGTCGGAGTCTGCATGGCAGGTGCAACCTGCATTATACTACGTTCTTTTGTTCCATTGACTACGTTGGAAGAGGATTTATGCCATTCCTGTTTTTTATTAAAGAACTCTGTTTTCTGTTAAAACCGCGTTTGGGTCTTCACTCAAGTTCATAACAGAAGAATCAGACCAAGAATGGACCCAGCGGCTCCGGACCCTTTTCACTCCGCCGTCAAGATCCAGGGAGCGATGCTAGGCAGACACGAGGAGGAATTGTCTGCTGCTCAACATGCCGTTGAGACCCTGGCCGTCCAAGTCTCCGACCTCTCAAGACAGGTTCACCAACTCCACCTCGATCCACCGCCCACTTCCAGGGTTTCCGAGTCTCCGGAGCCCAGGATCAACAACCCGCCGTGTTACTCTGGGAGCCCACTGAGTGCCGCTCATTCCTCACTCAGTGTGATGTGGTGTTCTCTCTCCAGCCCAACACTTACTCCAGAGCGCAGCCCGCATCGCCTACGTCATTTCTCTCCTTACCGGACGGGCGTGAGTGGGGCACAGTCCAGGAGGCGAGGGCTGAGTGTATTAACCAGTATCAGGACTTTAAGGAGGAGATGATACGGGTTTTGACCGTTCTGTTTTTGGCGAGGAGGCTTCCAGGGCCCTGTCTTCCCTATGTCAGGGGAATAGATCCATAACGGATTATTCTATTGAGTTTCGCACTCTCGCTGCCTCTAGTGACTGGAACAGGCCGGCTTTGCCGCTCGTTTTCTGGAGGGTCTCCACGTCGAGGTTAAGGATGAGATCCTCTCCCGGGAGGTTCCTTCCAGTCTGGACTCCTTAATAGCTCTCGCTATTCGCAGCAGAGCGGACGGTTTGATCTTCGTCGCCGAGCTCGTGGAAAGGAGCTCACGTTCCCAGTTACTCCTCTCCACATCACTGCCACCTGCCGCATCACTGCCACCCTCCCCGCCGGCTCGGATGCTGAGCCTATGCAGCTGGGGGTATTCGCATCTCGGCCAAGGAGGGGAACGGAGAATCCAATCGCCTCTGTCTCTACTGCGGCTCCGCTGGTCATTTTGTCACCTCATGTCCAGTAAAGGCCAGAGCTCATCAGTAAGAGGGCTACTGGTGGCCATAGCTGCAGGCTTTTCCTTCTGGATCACGCACTACCTTTCCGGTCCATCTCCGCTGGCCCGGTTCATCTGCTTCCTGCAGTGCCTTGATAGACTCTGGGGCGGGCTGTTTTATGGACGAGACCTGGGCTCGGGAACATGACATTCCTCTCAGACAGTTAGGGAGCCCAGGGCCTTGTTCGCTTTAGATGGTAGTTCTCTCCCCAAGATTCAGCGTGAGACGCTGCCTTTAACCCTCACTGTCTCTGGTAATCATAGCGAAACCATTTCTTTTTAATTTTTCGTTCACCTTTTACACCTGTTGTTTTGGGTCATCCTGGCTAGTGCGCCATAACCCTTCTATTAATTGGTCTAGTAATACTATCCTATCCTGGAATGTTTCTTGTCATGTAACCTGTTTAATGTCTGCTATCCCTCCTGTTTCCTCTGTCTCTTCTTCACAGGAGGAGCCTGGCGATTTGACAGGGGTGCCGGAGGAAGTATCACGATCTGCGCACGGTGTTCAGTCGTTCCAAGGCCACTTCTCTCCCTCCCACACCGGTCGTATGACTGTAGTATTGATCTCCTTCCGGGAACTACTCCCCCGGGGTAGATTATACTCTCTGTCGGCTCCCGAAGGCGTAAGGCTCTCGAGGATTATTTGTCGGTTTCGCTCGACGCCGGTACCACGTCTCCTCCTCCTCCCCCCGCCGGAGCTGGAGTTTTTGTTCAGAAGAAGGACGGGTCCCTGCGCCCATGCGTGGATTATCGAGGGCTGAATGACATAACAGTTAGAATCGTTATCCGCTTCCTCTTATGTCTTCAGCCTTCGAGATCCTGCAGGGAGCCAGGTTTTTCACCAAATTGGACCTTCGTAACGCCTACCATCTCGTGCGCATCAGGGAGGGGACGAGTGGAAGGACGGCGTTTAACACTCCGTTAGGGCACTTTGAATACCGGGTTCTTCCTTTCGGCCTCGTTAACGCTCCAGCTGTCTTTCAGGCACTAGTTAACGACGTCCTGAGAGACATGCTGAACATTTTGTTTTTCGTTTACATGGATGATATCCTGATTTTTTCACCGTCTCTCTCGATTCATGTTCAGCACGTGCGCCAGCGTCCTCCAGCGCCTTTTGGAGAACTGTCTTTATGTGAAGGCTGAGAAGTGCACTTTTCATGCCGCCTCTGTCCCTTTTCTCGGTTCCGTTATTTCCGCTGAGGGCATTAAGATGGATCCCGCTAAGGTCCAGGCTGTCATTGATTGGCCCGTTCCTAAGTCACGCGTCGAGCTGCAGCGCTTTCTGGGCTTCGCTAATTTCTACCGTCGTTTCATCCGTAATTTCGGTCAGGTGGCAGCTCCTCTCACAGCCCTTACTTCTGTTAAGACGTGCTTTAAGTGGTCCGTTTCCGCCCAGGGAGCTTTTGATCTTCTTAAGAATCGTTTTACATCCGCACCTATTCTTGTTACACCTGACATCTCTAGACAGTTTGTTGTTGAGGTTGACGCGTCAGAGGTGGGCGTGGGAGCCATTCTTTCTCAGCGCTCTCTCTCTGACGGCAAGGTCCATCCTTGCGCGTTTTTCTCTCATCGCTTATCGCCGTCAGAACGTAACTATGATGTTGGTAATCGCGAACTGCTCGCCATCCGCTTAGCCCTAGGCGAATGGCGACAGTGGTTGGAGAGGCGACCGTTCCTTTTGTCGTTTGGACTGACCATAGGAACCTTGAGTACATCCGTTCAGCCAAACGACTTAATGCGCGTCAGGCTCGTTGGGCTCTGTTTTCGCTCGTTTCGAGTTTGTTATTTCTTATCGTCCGGGCTCAAAAAACACCAAACCTGATGCTTTATCTCGTCTCTTCAGTTCTTCTGAGGTCTCCACCGACCCCGATGGGATTCTCCCTGAGGGGCGTGTTGTCGAGTTGACTGTCTGGGGAATTGAGAGGCAGGTAAAGCAAGCACTCGCTCACACTCCGTCGCCGCGAGCTTGTCCTAGGAACCTTCTGTTCGTTCCCGTTCCTACTCGTCCGGCCGTTCTTCAGTGGGCCCACTCTGCCAAGTTAGCCGGCCACCCCGGCGTTCGGGAAGTGCGCTCGCTTCCATTCGCCAGCGTTTCTGGTGGCCCACTCGGGAACGTGACGCGCGTCGATTTGTCGCCGCTTGTTCGGTCTGCGCGCAGACTAAATCTGGGAACTCTCCTCCTGCCGGCCGTCTCAGACCGCTTCCCATTCCCTCTCGACCGTGGTCTCACATCGCTTTAGATTTTATCACCGGACTGCCTTCATCAGCGGGAAGACAGTTATTCTTACGGTTGTCGATAGATTCTCTAAGGCGGCTCATTTCATTCCTCTCGATAAGCTCCCTTCTGCTAAGGAGACGGCTCAGATCATTATCGAGAATGTTTTCCCGAATTCATGGCCTTCCGTCTGACGTCGTTTCCGACAGAGGTCCGCAGTTCACGTCTCAATTTTGGAGGAGTTTTGCCGTTTGATTGGGGCTTCCGTCAGTCTCTCGTCCGGCTTTCATCCCCAGTCTAACGGTCAAGCCGAACAGGCCAATCAGACTGTTGGTCGCATTTTACGCAGTCTTTCTTTTCGTAACCCTGCGTCTTGGTCAGAACAGCTCCCCTGGGCAGAGTACGCCCACAACTCGCTTCCCTCGTCTGCTACCGGTCTATCCCCTTTTCAGTGTAGCCTCGGGTACCAGCCTCCGCTGTTCTCATCTCAGCTCGCCGAGTCCTGCGTCCCCTCCGCTCAGGCTTTTGTCCAGCGTTGCGCGCACCTGGAAGGGGTCAGGTCGGCACTTTGCCGTAATAGGGCGCAGACTGTGAGGGCCGCTAATAAGCGTAGGACCAAGAGTCCTAGATATTGTTGCGGTCAGAGTATGGCTCTCCACTCAGAACCTTCCCCTTAAGACAGCTTCTCGCAAAGTTGGCCCCGCGGTTCATTGGTCCGTTCCGTATTTCCCAGGTCATTAATCCTGTCGCAGTGCGACTTCTTCTCCCGCTATCTTCGTCGCGTTCACCCGGTCTTCCATGTCTCCTGTGTTAAGCCCGTTCTTCGCGCCCCCGTCCCTCCCTCCCCCATCCTTGTCGAGGCGCACCCATCTACAGGGTTCGTAAGATTTTGGACATGCGCCCTCGGGGGTGGTCATCAGTACCTAGTGGATTGGGAGGGGTACGGTCCTGAGGGAGAGGAGTTGGGTTCCCTCTCGGGACGTGCTGGACCGTTCGCTGATCGATGATTTCCTCCGTTGCCGCAGGTTTTCCTCCTCGAGTGCGCCAGGGAGGCGCTCAGTGAAGTGGGGGGTACTGTCATGTCTTGTTATGTCTGTTCCTGTCCTTTCTCTTCATTCTCTCTCTCTGCTGGTCTTTTTAGGTTACCTTCTCTGTCTCTCATCCCTCAGCTGTTCTACATTTCCCCTAACTAGCTCATTCTCTCTTTCCCCACCTGTTCTCTCTTCCCCCTCTGATTAGGTCTCTATTTCTTTCTCTGTTCCTGCTACTTTCAGTGTCTGATTCTTGTTTGTGTTTTTTGATGCCAGAAGCAAGCTGTCGTCTCGTTTGCTTCCACCTTGTCCTGTCCTGTCGGAGTCTGCATGGCAGGTGCATCCTGCATTATACTACGTTCTTTTGTTCCATTAACTACGTTGGAAGAGGATTTATGCCATTCCTGTTTTTATTAAAGAACTCTGTTTTCTGTTAAAACCGCGTTTGGGTCTTCACTCAAGTTCATGCACCATCCCATCTGATTTGAGCTTAGTGGATAATCATTTGTTTTTCAACAGGACAATGACCCAAAACACACCTCCAGGCTGTGTAATGGCTATTTGACCAAGAAGGAGAGTGATGGAGTGCTGCATCAGATGACCTGGCCTCCACAATCACTCGACCTCAACCAATTGAGATGGTTTAGGATGAGTTGGACCGGAGAGTGAAGGAAAAGCAGCCAACAAGTGCTCAGCATATGTGGGAACTTCAAAGACTGTTGGAAAATGGCACCCCAAAATGGCACCCTATTTCCTCCTGTACTCCCTGTTCACCCACGACTGCGTGGCCACGCACGCTCCAACTCAATCATCAAGTTTGCGGACGACACAACAGTGGTAGGCTTGATTACCAACAACGACGAGACGGCCTACAGGGAGGAGGTGAGGGCCCTCGGAGTGTGGTGTCAGGAAAATAACCTCACACTCAACGTCAACAAAACAGAGGAGATGATTGTGGACTTCAGGAAACAGCAGAGGGAACACCCCTATCCACATCGATGGAACAGTAGTGGAGAGAGTAGCAAGTTTAAGTTCCTCGGCATACACATCACAGACAAACTGAATTGGTCCACTCACACAGACAGCATCGTGAAGAAGGGCGCAGCAGCGCCTCTTCAACCTCAGGAGGCTGAAGAAATTGGCTTGTCACCAAAAGCACTCACAAAACTTCTACAGAGGCACAATCGATAGCATCCTGCGGGCTGTATCACCGCCTGGTACGGCAACAGCTCCGCCCTCAACCGTAAGGCTCTCAGAGGATAGTGAGGTCTGCACAACGCATCATCGGGGGCAAACTACCTGCCCTCCAGGACACCTACACCACCCGATGTTACAGGAAGGCCATAAAGATCATCAAGGACATCTACCACCCGAGCCACTGCCTGTTCACCCCGCTATCATCCAGAAGGCGAGGTCAGTACAGGTGCATCAAAGCTGGGACTGAGAGACTGAAAAACAGCTTCTATCTCAAGGCCATCAGACTGTTAAACAGCCACCACTAACATTGAGTGGCTGCTGCCTACACACTGACACTGCCTCAACTCCAGCCACTTTAATATTGGGAATTGATGGGAAATGTTGTAAATATATCACTAGCCACTTTAAACAATGCTACCTTATATAATGTTACTTACCCTACATTATTCATCTCATATGCATACGTATATACTGTACTCTATATCATCGACTGCATCCTTATGTAATACATGTATCACTAGCCACTTTAACTATGCCACTTTGTTTACATACTCATCTCACATGTATATACTGTACTCGATACCATCTACTGTATCTTGCCTATGCTGCTCTGTATCATCACTCATTCATATATCCTTATGTACATATTCTTTATCCCCTTACACTGTGTATAAGACAGTAGTTTAGGAATTGTTAGTTAGATTACTTGTTGGTTATTACTGCATTGTCGGAACTAGAAGCACAAGCATTTCGCTACACTCGCATTAACATCTGCTAACCATGTGTATGTGACAAATAAAATGTGATTTGATTTGAAAAGCATTCCTCATGAAGCTGGTTGAGAGAATGCCAAGAGTGTGCAATGCTGTCATCAAGGAAAAGGGTGGCAACTTTGAAGAATCTCAAATATTAAATATTTTGATTTGTTTATTCCATCTCTGTGTTATTTCATAGTTTTGATGTCTTCACTATTATTCTACAATGTATAAAATAGTATAAAAATGGGGAAAAACCCTTGAATGAGTAGGTCGACAAAAGTTTGACTGGTACTGTATATATTTAGGGTGATGTAGTATTAAATATAGGTTGATGTTTAGAGGCTCTCTTAAATGTACGATAGGTGGTCATGTCACCGCTGTGTGTTACAAACGGGATATAGCTATAACTGTACATTTGTGATTGGTCAAGCACAGTTGAAGGACAGAGAAAGTGATTCTCATTGGTCTTCTTGGTCGTTGTTGCAGTCTCCACAAAGGATCTGGTCCCGGTCAGGGAAGAAGCCGGACCCAACCAGAGAGACAGAGCAGTGGGAGCACTTGAAGCAGGGCTGGTGCCACTGCCGATCCTGGAAAGAAATGTACTTCCCCTCGCCAAACCCTGGAGGGAATAAAACACGTAGCATGTATAGTAGCATACGAGTACGTCCCAAATGGCACCCTATTTCCAATATAGTGCACTACTTTTGACCAGCGTCCTTTGGGCCCTGGTCAAAAGTAGTGCACTGCAAAGGGAATAGGATGCCATGTGGGATGTAGCCTATGTCTACCACCTGGATTGACAGGTGTGCAGTAAGAAATGATTTTCTGAACATTAAGGCATGTGGGTAATTCTATGGTTGGCTGTAATATCAGCATTGAACATCCACCAGTTCTCTGTGTTCAGTTGAAACACTGGCATTCTAAACAGCCACAGGCTCTACCAGTATATTTCCAGTATGTCTGTGCTCTGGCATGCAGGGCGTCTGGGCTGGGCTGGTACTTAGTGCCACAGTGTAAGTGCAGTATGTAGGGAATAGGGTGCCATTTGAGTGTTTCAAATCAACCCATATTATCTAGTGAAATGGAGAAGACATGACCTGTGATGGGCGAGTTACAGGAGGCACACTTCTGTGCGTAGAGGCTGCTGAAGCACTTGACGCAGTAGGGCGTGTCTCCCTGGGAGGTGAAGGGCTGGCCCGCCAGTGGGCTCTTACAGCCGTTACACACCAAACACTCCTTGTGCCACGTCTCATCTTTGTAGCTGACGCCTCCTGTCGCCAGCACCTATGCAGGATACATACCCATCAACCTTACTGACTTGATCTGACAAAGTGGTTTCACAAGAAACCGATCTACTACCGTGAGAACGTCAATAACAGTGACAGGGAGAGGATAATGTTGATTCGAGGAGACCCTGGTTCACCTTTTTGCAGAGGCTGCATCGCGGGGTGAACCTGCCCTCGTAGCAGGGTACACAGTAGTAGTCGTCTTTGTCGGGGATGAAGGACTGGCCACCGATGGGCTTCTCACAGCCATGGCACACAAAGCAGTCCTCGTGCCACGCAGAGCCCCCATACTCCAACTTCTTTGAGCCTGCCAGAGGGAGAAGGAGAGAGAGAGGAGAGACTGAGACAGAGATTGAGACTGAGACAGAGACTGAGACGGACAGAGATTGAGACAGAGACTGAGACGGACAGAGATTGAGACAGAGACTGAGATTGAGACTGAGACAGAGACTGAGACGGACAGAGATTGAGACTGAGACAGAGATTGAGACAGATATTGAGACAGAGACTGAGACAGAGACAGAGACTGAGATTGAGACAGATATTGAGAGAGATAGAGACAGATATTGAGACAGAGACAGAGACAGAGACTGAGACTGAGATTGAGATTGAGATTGAGATTGAGACTGAGATCGAGACAGAGACATTTATTGAGACTGAGACAGAGACAGACAGATTGAGACTGAGATTGAGACTGAGATTGAGGCTGAGATTGAGACTGAGATTGAGACAGAGACATTTATTGAGACAGAGACAGACTGAGATTGAGACAGACATAGATTGAGACTGAGATTGAGAGATAGATTGAGACTGAGATTGAGACAGATTGAGACTGAGACAGACAGATTGAGACTGAGACAGAGATTGAGACAGAGATTGAGACATAGATTGAGACTGAGACAGAGACAGACTGAGACAGAGACAGACTGGAGATTGAGATAGACATAGATTGAGACTGAGATTGAGACAGACAGAGACTGAGACAGAGATTGAGACAGACAGAAATTGAGACTGAGATTGAGACACAGACAGAGACAGACTAAGACAGAGACAGACTGAGATTGAGACAGACATAGATTGAGACTGCGATTGAGACAGACAGAGACTGAGACAGACAGACAGAGACTGAGACAGAGATTGAGACACAGACAGAGACAGACTAAAACAGAGACAGACTAAGACAGAGACAGACTGAGATTGAGACAGACATAGATTGAGACTGAGATTGAGACAGACAGAGATTGAGACTGAGATTGAGACTGAGACAGACAGACAGACTGAGACTGAGACAGAGATTGAGACAGACAGAGATTGAGACTGAGATTGAGACATAGATTGAGACACAGACAGGTTTGGTATAATTCACTCTGTCTGCAAGAGTCATCACCTGTGAAGTCATGGCAACTACCGGTTTGTGTGCCATGTCAGCCAATTGAGTTCTGGGTTAGAATGTCAAACCTCAGTATGCGTAATGTCCTAGTTCTGACACCTACTGCTACAGCTGGTTGTGATTGAGGACCTTACTACTGATAAATGTGTTTGTTTTTTATGACTGTGGTTTTCTTTCTGCTTGCATTTTGGATTTATATTATGACGTGTATATTTTGTATTTTTTTGTTGAAATTCAGGGCTCATATACTTTGTTCTAAATATGACTATCTGACAAAATCAAGGTTAAATAAAGGTAATATTTGCTGTAACACCACCCAGTCTAACCTGCTGTAACACCATCCAGTCTGACTGCTATAACACCATCCAGTCTGACTTGCTATAACACCATCCAGTCTGACTTGCTATAACACCATCCAGTCTAACCTGCTGTAACACCATCCAGTCTGACTTGCTATAACACCATCCAGTCTGACTTGCTATAACACCACCCAGTCTAACCTGCTGTAACACCATCCAGTCTGACTTGCTATAACACCATCCAGTCTGACTTGCTGTAACACCACCCAGTCTAACCTGCTGTAACACCATCCAGTCTGACTTGCTATAACACCATCCAGTCTGACCTGCTATAACACCATACAGTCTGACCTGCTAAAACACCATCCAGTCTGACTTGCTGTAACACCACCCAGTCTAACCTGCTGTAACACCATCCAGTCTGACTTGCTATAACACCATCCAGTCTGACTTGCTATAACACCATCCAGTCTGACTTGCTGTAACACCACCCAGTCTAACCTGCTGTAACACCATCCAGTCTGACTTGCTATAACACCATCCAGTCTGACCTGCTGTAACACCATCCAGTCTGACCTGCTATAACACCATCCAGTCTGACTTGCTGTAACACCATCCAGTCTGACTTGCTATAACACCATCCAGTCTGACCTGCTATAACACCATCCAGTCTGACCTGCTATAAACACCATCCAGTCTGACCTGCCGTAACACCATCCAGTCTGATAACACCATCCAGTCTGACTTGCTATAACACCATCCAGTCTGACTTGCTATAACACCATACAGTCTGACCTGCTATAACACCATCCAGTCTGACCTGCTATAACACCATCCAGTCTGACTTGCTATAACACCATCCAGTCTGACCTGCTATAACACCATCCAGTCTGACCTGCTGTAACACCATCCAGTCTGACCTGCTGTAACACCATCCAGTCTAACCTGCTATAACACCATCCAGTCTGACCTGCTGTAACACCATCCAGTCTGACCTGCTATAACACCATCCAGTCTGGCCTGCTATAACACCATCCAGTCTGACCTGCTATAACACCATCCAGTCTGGCCTGCTATAACACCATCCAGTCTGACCTGCTATAACACCATCCAGTCTGGCCTGCTATAACACCATCCAGTCTGACCTGCTATAACACCATCCAGTCTGGCCTGCTATAACACCATCCAGTCTGACTTGCTATAACACCATCCAGTCTGACTTGCTATAACACCATCCAGTCTGACCTGCTATAACACCATCCAGTCTGACCTGCTATAACACCATCCAGTCTGACCTGCTATAACACCATCCAGACTGACCTGCTATAACACCATCCAGTCTGACCTGCTATAACACCATCCAGTCTGACCTGCTATAACACCATCCAGTCTGACTTGCTATAGCACCATCCAGTCTGACCTGCTATAACACCATCCAGTCTGACCTGCTATAACACCATCCAGTCTGACCTGCTATAACACCATCCAGTCTGACCTGCTATAACACCATCCAGTCTGACCTGCTGTAACACTATCCAGTCTGACCTGCTGTAACACCATCCAGTCTGACCTGCTATAACACCATCCAGTCTGACCTGCTATAACACCATCCAGTCTGACCTGCTATAACACCATCCAGTCTGACCTGCTATAACACCATCCAGTCTGACCTGCTATAACACCATCCAGTCTGACCTGCTATAACACCATCCAGTCTGACCTGCTATAACACCATCCAGTCTGACCTGCTATAACACCATCCAGTCTGACCTGCTATAACACCATCCAGTCTGACCTGCTATAACACCATCCAGTCTGACCTGCTATAACACCATCCAGTCTGACCTGCTATAACACCATCCAGTCTGACCTGCTATAACACCATCCAGTCTGACCTGCTATAACACCATCCAGTCTAACCTGCTGTAACACCATCCAGTCTGACCTGCTATAACACCATCCAGTCTGACCTGCTATAACACCATCCAGTCTGACCTGCTATAACACCATCCAGTCTGACCTGCTATAACACCATCCAGTCTGACCTGCTATAACACCATCCAGTCTGACCTGCTATAACACCATCCAGTCTGACCTGCTATAACACCATCCAGTCTGACCTGCTATAACACCATCCAGTCTGACCTGCTATAACACCATCCAGTCTGACCTGCTATAACACCATCCAGTCTGACCTGCTATAACACCATCCAGTCTGACCTGCTATAACACCATCCAGTCTAACCTGCTGTAACACCATCCAGTCTGACCTGCTATAACACCATCCAGTCTGACCTGCTATAACACCATCCAGTCTGACCTGCTATAACACCATCCAGTCTGACCTGCTATAACACCATCCAGTCTAACCTGCTGTAACACCATCCAGTCTGACCTGCTATAACACCATCCAGTCTGACCTGCTATAACACCATCCAGTCTGACCTGCTATAACACCATCCAGTCTGACCTGCTATAACACCATCCAAACATCCAGTGATATTATTTATACTTTATTCAAACTTCTGACTTTAAGTGTCCCCCACAAATAAACACTTCCTCCAAGTAGGTAATAAAAGTAGCCAAAATAAATAGCGAGCCATGCCTATGAAAATGAACATCACATCTCTTAATTATTGCCTTTTGTTTTACGAGCTTTGGGAACTGAAATGTGCGCGTGGGGAGGTCGGCCAGTGCAAATCGCAATTGGCTGCTTTTAAGGGCGAGGAGGCAGTGTAGTGTTCAACTGCGGTAGACCATAGAAACAAGCCAAAACGACTACTCAGTGCTCAGTTGTACAGAAACGGTGGAGAAATAACCCCCAACCTGCCCTGTCCAGATTGAATCCCGTGTCATTTCCAGCCCTGCCCTGTCCAGCCCCTGCTGTTGGTGTAACACTGCCATGCCGTCACAAAGACCGTTGGGCCAGAAGTCAACAGAGAGGTACTTTCGGTCAAATGAGGAGACAATCACAATCACATCTAAGCTGTGTCACACCCAGCTCAACCACAAAAATACATTAGACTGCGTCCCAAATGGCACCCTATTCCCTACGTAGGGCACCACTTCAGACCAGGCCCATACGGCTATGCCTTCTGCGACTGCTTGTGAAAACTCTATGTCTTTACTTGCGTGACATTGACTGAGAGAGAGAGCTGCTTCGTCAAAAGTCATGACAGTGGTTAAACGCCTGTCAGTGATAGGTGTGAGAACAGTAGTTGAGTAATTGAGGCCAAAGCAGGCAATTTTTTATGCCACGGCAACTATGATGGATAGGTAACCAGGTCAGCGCAGTATAGCTCGGCTCAGCTCAGTAGGACGAAAGGGTGTTGTCTTGTATCCCGCACGTTTTTGGGAGTTTCGATGTTTCTGCTACTCAAGGGAAGCAGTAGCAGGTGTGGGTACCTGGCATGACGGTCTTGTCGCAGGCCACACACTTGACGAGAACTCATTGTGGTAGCAGTCGTTGCACAGCAGCGCCTCCTCCTGGCTGGTGAAGGGCTCGTCCGCCAGCGAGCGGTCAGCAGTCACAACGGAAACAGTGTTCGTGGTAGTGCCTGTCCTCGTAGAACAGCTCCTGGAGAGGGAAAGGGAGAAAGGTCAGTACTGGTATTAACTGATGGGAAACTCAGCAGTAACATTTTGGCAGTTAAATGCAACAACACAACACATTATTTATAAAAAGCAAACTATTAATTTGTTTTCTTTAACACTATAAACAAATACTATAATTTGTTTACAAGCATGATAGCTGTACTTTGAGTTTATGGTTGATGCAGCTTGTTGGCCATTAGCCAATAAGCATTTCTCAATGAGTTCTAAGCATGTGAATGCATCCAACTGGTATTTGTGACTTTACAACTGGTAATTAACACCTTCCTACTTGATCATGAACACAGCATTATAATCCGTAAAATTGGGATTGAAAGACCATTCACACCAATTGTGGCTGATGGGCAGAGATATCGGAGGTTGGGCTCATTCTAATAGTTGGAATGAAATGATTTGAAAGGTATCAAACACATGGTAACCATTTTCATGTGGTCCATACCTTTCCAGATCTGTTAACAAGGAGCTAGATTAGATCTGATAACCAGGAGCTAGATTAGATCTGTTAACCAGGAGCTAGATTAGATCTGTTAACAAGGAGCTAGATTAGATCTGTTAACAAGGAGCTAGATTAGATCTGTTAACAAGGAGCTAGATTAGATCTGTTAACCAGGAGCTAGATTAGATCTGTTAACAAGGAGCTAGATTAGATCTGTTAACCAGGAGCTAGATCAGATCTGTTAACAAGGAGCTAGATTAGATCTGTTAACCAGGAGCTAGATTAGATCTGTTAACCAGGAGCTAGATCAGATCTGTTAACAAGGAGCTAGATTAGATCTGTTAACCAGGAGCTAGATTAGATCTGTTAACAAGGAGCTAGATTAGATCTGTTAACCAGGAGCTAGATCAGATCTGTTAACCAGAGCTAGATCAGATCTGTTAACAAGGAGCTAGATTAACAAGAAACTAGATTAGATCTGATAACCAGGAGCTAGATTAGATCTGTTAACCAGGAGCTAGATTAGATCTGTTAACAAGGAGCTAGATTAGATCTGTTAACAAGGAGCTAGATTAGATCTGTTAACAAGGAGCTAGATTAGATCTGTTAACAAGGAGCTAGATTAGATCTGTTAACCAGGAGCTAGATCAGATCTGTTAACAAGGAGCTAGATTAGATCTGTTAACCAGGAGCTAGATTAGATCTGTTAACCAGGAGCTAGATCAGATCTGTTAACAAGGAGCAGATTAGATCTGTTAACCAGGAGCTAGATTAGATCTGTTAACAAGGAGCTAGATTAGATCTGTTAACCAGGAGCTAGATCAGATCTGTTAACCAGGAGCTAGATCAGATCTGTTAACAAGGAGCTAGATTAACAAGAAACTAGATTAGATCTGATAACCAGGAGCTAGATTAGATCTGTTAACCAGAGCTAGATTAGATCTGTTAACAAGGAGCTAGATTAGATCTGTTAACAAGGAGCTAGATTAGATCTGTTAACCAGGAGCTAGATCAGATCTGTTAACAAGGAGCTAGATTAGATCTGTTAACCAGGAGCTAGATCAGATCTGTTAACAAGGAGCTAGATTAGATCTGTTAACCAGGAGCTAGATTAGATCTGTTAACCAGGAGCTAGATCAGATCTGTTAACAAGGAGCTAGATTAGATCTGTTAACCAGGAGCTAGATCAGATCTGTTAACAAGGAGCTAGATTAGATCTGTTAACCAGGAGCTAAGATCAGATCTGTTAACCAGGAGCTAGATCAGATCTGTTAACAAGGAGCTAGATTAGATCTGTTAACAAGGAGCTAGATTAGATCTGTTAACCAGGAGCTAGATCAGATCTGTTAACCAGGAGCTAGATCAGATCTGTTAACAAGGAGCTAGATTAGATCTGTTAACAAGGAGCTAGATTAGATCTGTTAACAAGGAGCTAGATTAGATCTGTTAACCAGGAGCTAGATCAGATCTGTTAACCAGGAGCTAGATTAGATCTGTTAACAAGGAGCTAGATTAGATCTGTTAACAAGGAGCTAGATCAGATCTGTTAACCAGGAGCTAGATTAGATCTGTTAACAAGGAGCTAGATTAGATCTGTTAACAAGGAGCTAGATTAGATCTGTTAACAAGGAGCTAGATTAGATCTGTTAACCAGGAGCTAGATTAGATCTGTTAACAAGGAGCTAGATTAGATCTGTTAACAAGGAGCTAGATCAGATCTGTTAACAAGGAGCTAGATTAACAAGAAGCTAGTTTAGAGCTGATAACAAGGAGGTTTTAAGTAAATATTGAAACACCACCACTTTTGTTCCAGGTCAACCGTAGTGCAAGCGAACACTGTTAACACACATTGCATGATTAATGTCTCACATTATGTTCTGGGTGAAAACTATATATATAATCTATTAAATCTGACACACGCGTAGGTTTTTACAGAACCACTACAGGGAATGGGACTGAGAAGGATGAGTGCTGTGAGTTGTGTGTGGAGGAGGATGAGGGCCAAAGCTAACAGAACCTTGATTTACTGCGAGCCCCTCCAAAGGGAGTCTATAACTCAGGGGTCACCCGTGCCCCGTGGCGCCTAAGGGTGTTCCCTCCAGCCTTATGTTTTCATTTGACTCTAACTAAAAGGCCTTAATGTCTGGCTGGAGGAACTCAAAGGGGATTTGCAGACGTCTGGGTATTCGACAAAGAGCAGGAAAGTTATGTTTTCCAAAAACTCCATCTGCTCTTTGGAATCTTTAGAATCTTTGGAATCTTTATAATCTTTGGAATCTTTATAATCTTTAGAATCCACAAAAGATAACCACGAGGACAAGGACAAACACACACACACAAGTGAAAACCTCAGAAGAGACCGCACATACAGAAGTGTAGACAGACAACAGAAAACACCCACTAGCCACAAGTAAACACACACACACACACACCCACACACACCCTTGTATATGCTTACCCGTGCGTTGTGTGCAATGAGCTCCTTGCACTCCTGACATGTGTTGGCATACAGGCGGTCATAGCAGGGGATGCAGTGGGAAACGTCCTCCACCTGAATGTATTTGCGTCCGTACAGGGACTCCTTGCACTCACCACAGTCAAAACGGTCACTCATGTTGTCTTATTTCTGATTCACCTCCTGAAGTCAAACATCACAACCACAGTGAAGGGGTGTTAGCTGAGAGAAGGAGGAGAGGAGGAGCATGTGAGGGCGGAGGGAGTAAAGGAGAGGGGGGCGATAGAGAGAGCAAGGGAGAGAGAGAGAGGGACAGAGGGGAAAGAGAGAGGGACGGAGGAGTGACATGTTGACCAGACCGAACATGCATGTTGATTTTGTCCCCCCACACCAGACGCAATCAGAACAAGTAGGTTGAAATATCAAAACAAACTATGAACCAATTATATTAATTTGAGGACAGGTCGATAAGCAAACATTTATGGCAATTTAGCTAGCTAGCTGAAATGCACAATATCCTCTACTCCGGAAATGAATCCACAGGTAAATGGTAAACTGAGTTTTAGGAGATGGGAGTTAGAGAGAGAAAGAGAGAGAGGGAAAGAGAGAAAGAGGGCAAAAGAGTGAGAGAGAAAGAGGGCAAAGGATAGAGAGAAAGAGGGAAGGAGAGAGAAGGAAGGAGAGAGAGTCAAGGAGAGAAAGAGAGGGAGAAAGAGAGAGAGAGAGAGAGAGGGAAGGAGAGAGGCAAGGAGAGAAAGAGAGAGAGAGGGAAGGAGAGAGAGAAGGAAGGAGCGAGAGGCAAGGAGAAAAAGAGAGAGAGAGAAAGAGGGAGAAAGAGAGAGAGAGAGAAGGAAGGAGAGAGAGGGAAGGAAGGAGAGAGAGAAAGAGAGACAGCGAGAGAGAAAGAAGGAGAGAGAGAAAGAAGGAGAGAGGGGCCAGGAGAGAGAGAGAGAGAGAGAGAGAGAGAGAGAGGGGCCAGGAGAGAGAGAGAGAGAGAGAGAGAGAGAGGGAAGGAGAGAGGCAAGGAGAGAAAGAGAGAGAGAGGGAAGGAGAGAGAAGGAAGGAGCGAGAGGCAAGGAGAAAGGAGAGAGGGGCCAGAGGAGAGAGAGAGAGAGAGAGGGCCAGGAGAGAGAGAGAGAGAGAGAGAGAGAGAGAGAGAGGGAAGGAGAGAGGCAAGGAGAGAAAGAGAGAGAGAGGGAAGGGGGGAGAGAGAAGGAAGGAGCGAGAGGCAAGGAGAAAAAGAGAGAGAGAGAAAGAGGGAGAAAGAGAGAGAGAGAGAAGGAAGGAGAGAGAGGGAAGGAAGGAGAGAGAGAAAGAGAGACAGCGAGAGAGAAGGAAGGAGAGAGAGAAAGAAGGAGAGAGGGGCCAGGAGAGGAGAGAGAGAGAGAGAGAGAGGGGCCAGGAGAGAGAGAGAGAGAGAGAGGGGCCAGGAGAGAGAGAGAGAGAGAGAGAGAGAGAGAGAGAGAGAAAGAGAGAAAGAGAGAGAGAGAGAGAGAGAGGGGGAGGGAAGGAAGGAGAGAGAGAAAGAGACAGCGAGTGAGAAAGAGAGAGAGAAGGAAGGAGAGAAAGAAGGAGAGAGCCAGCAGATACAGGGAAAATTATTAGAGGGGGAGAGAGAGGGATGGAGAGAGAGAGAGAGCGAGAAAGGGAGAGCGAGAGAGGGAAGGAGAGAGGGAAGGAGAGAGAGGGAGAGCCAGCAGATACAGGGGAAATGAGAATGAGTTAGAGAGGAGGAGAGAGAGAGAGAGCGAGAGAGAGAGAGAGAAAGAGAGAAATAGAGAGAGAGAGAGAGCGAGAGAGAGAAAGAGAGAGAGACAGCAGATACAGGGGAAATGAAGGCCTATTAACTTTTATTGCTCTCTGATTAGAGATGAAGATAGAGAATAGGTTTTAATGGGATTGAACTCTCACACACAATCTAGTAATGTTTGTTTTGTTATCAATAAGAAACCCATTTGGATCTGTGATTAACAGGAACCCTGAGAACATGAAAACAAATGATGCGGAGAGAGAGAGAGAGGGAGGGATATGCGTCAACAGCAACCTTGGGAAAATCCTCTGCATTTTCATTAACAGCATGACTCGTACATTTCCTCAGTGAAAACAATGTACTGAGCAAATGTCAAATTGGCTTTTTGCCAAATTACCGTACGACAGACCACGTATTCACCATGCCACTCTAAATGACAAACATACAAACCAAAACAAAGGCAAAATGGCACAAAGGCCTGCTATACAAATTGACGGAAAGTGGTGTTGGGGGAATAACATAACACATTATAAAATCCATGTACACAAACAACAAGTGTGTGGTTAAAATTGGCGAAAAACACACACATTTCTTTCCACAGGACCATGGGATGAGACAGGGAAGCAGCTTAAGCCCCACGCTCTTCAACATATATATATATAAACGAATTGGCGCGGGCACCAGAACAGTCTGCAGTATCCGGCCTCACCCTACTAGAATCCTCACCCTACTAGAATCCTCACCCTACTAGAATCCTCACCCTACTAGAATCCTCACCCTACTAGAATCCTCATCCTACTAGAATCCTCACCCTACTAGAACCCTCACCCTACTAGAATCCTCACCCTACTAGAATCCTCACCCTACTAGAATCCTCACCCTACTAGAATCCTCATCCTACTAGAATCCTCACCCTACTAGAATCCTCACCCTACTAGAACCTCACCTACTAGAATCCTCACCCTACTAGAATCCTCAACCTACTAGAATCCTCACCCTACTAGAATCCTCAACCTACTAGAATCTGATGTCAAATGTCTACTGTTTTCTGATGATCTGGTGCGTCTGTCACCAACCAAGGAGAGAATACAGCAGCACCTAGATATTCTGCACAGATTCTGTCAGACCTGAGTCCTGACAGACCTGGTCCCTGACAGACCTGAGTCCTGACAGATCTGGTCCCTGACAGACCTGGTCCCTGACAGACCTGGTCCCTGACAGACCTGGGCCCTGACAGACCTGGGCCCTGACAGTAAGTCTCAGTCAGACAAAAACAATTGTGTTCCAAAAAAGGTCCAGTTGCCAGGACCACAAATACAAATTCCATCTAGACACAATTGGCGTGGGCACTAGAGCACACAAAAAAACTATACATACCTCGGCCTAAACATCAGCACCACAGGTAACTTCCACTAAGCTTTGAACGATCTGAGAGACAAGGCAAGAAGGGCCTTTATGCCATCCAAAGAAACATAGAATTTGACATACCAACGAGGATCTGGCTAAATGGAATTATTTCACTATGGCCTATTTGTTGCCTACTCTTCTACATTTCCACTGTACACCGATTTCTTTATTGTGTTATTTGACTGTACGTTTGTTTATGTGTAATTCTGTTCTTGTCACACTTTTTGTCGCTTTATCTTGGCCAGGTCGCAGTTGTAAATGAGAACTTGTTCTCAACTGGCCTACCTGCTTAAATAAAGGTGAAATATATATATATATATTTTAATACTTGAATCAGTTATAGAACCCATTGCACTTTATGGTTGTGAGGTTTGGGGTCCGCTCACCATCCAAGTTTTTTTATTTTATGGGACAAACATCAAATTAAGACTCTGCATGCAGAGGTTTGCTAAAATATCCTCAGTGTACAACGTAAAACACCAAAATAATGCATGCAGAGCAGAATTAGGCCGATACCCGCTAATGATCAAAATACAGAAAAGAGCCGTTAAATTATATAACCACCAAAAATAAAGTAAGTTCTATACCTTCCTTAACAAAGTCATCAGCTATAGAGAAATAAAAAGACCCCCAAAAGCAAGCAGGTCCAGGGGCTCTGTTCACAAACACAAACACACCCTACAGAGCCCCAGGACAGCAGCACAATTAGACACAATTAGACCCAACCAAACAAAAAGATAATTACTTGACACATTGGAAAGAATTAACAAAAAATAGAGAAAACTAGAATGCTATTTGATCCACAGAGAGTACACAGTGGCAGAATGGCAGGACTTCCACAGAAGTCGGTCCCTCTCCTTGTTCGGGCGACGTTCGGCGGTCGACGTCACCGGCCTTCTAGCCACCGCTGATCGACTTTTCATTTTCCATTTGTTTTGTCTTTGTCTTACACACCTGGTTTCACTCACCCAATTACCTGTTTAGTATTTAACCCTATGTTCCCCATGTTTGGTTGTGAGTGAATGTTTGTTGTATTTGTGGTCTGTATTGTGGGCTTGGATTTATCTTGTATTTTGATGACTTTGAGTAAAGTTACCTTTATTCACTCATCTCTGCTCTCCTGTGCCTGACTCCTCTGCACCAGCTGCACATAGACCCTTACACAGAATACCTGACCACTGTGACTGACCCAAACTTAAGGAAAGCTTTGACTATGTACAGACTCAGTGAGCATAGCCTTGCTATTGAGAAAGGCCGACTCAGTGAGAAGGCAGACCTGGCTCTCAAGAGAAGACAGGCTATGTGCTCACTGCCCACAAAATGAGGTGGAAACTGAAACGGAGAAGAGGTTGGATCTGTAGCTTTTCCTATGGAACAGGAAGTGCAGATAGGGTCCATTAGGATCCATATTGGCAACATTAGAAATGTCACCATATTCCCTTTAAAGTAGTTCACCGCAGAATTACACGACTGCCAGAAGGTCTCAAGAGTTTAGGTATCACCGGCTCAAGGAAACAATGTCAGGAACATGGCATTGACAGAGACTAAAGGCAGACACAAATGTTTCTCTTGGAAGCCGTTTCGTTTATAATATTTTCCCTCTTTTCGGGCAAAGAATACCCTTGAACTGCTTTCAGAATGTCAAAATAGTGTTGAGCGAGGAGGAGGAGGAGGAGGAGGAGGACGAGGAGGACGAGGAGGCGGAGGAGGAGGACGAGGAGGAGGACGGAGGACGAGGAGGAGGAGGGAGGAGGAGGAGGAGGAGGAGGAGGAGGGGAGGAGGAGGAGGAGGAGGAGGAGGAGGAGGAGGAGGAGGAGGAGGAGGAGGAGGAGGAGGCGAAGGAGGAGGAGGAGGCGGAGGAGGAGGAGGCGGAGGAGGAGGAGGAGGCGGAGGAGGAGGCGGAGGAGGAGGGTTGTGGGTCCAGCGATGTGCAGCTGAGAAACAGACGGTGGGGTGAAGTGACGGCCCTGGGGGTGAAGGGTTCAGCAGCCCCTGCCGATCAGACAGCACTGACGTCACAGCCTTACAGGCTCCATGTCAAAGTGGCGACTGGACCCAGGAACAGGCTGCGTTCCAAATGGAAACCCTATTTCCTATATAGTGCCGCCCATTTTGAACCAGGGCCCATAGGACTGTGGTCTAAAGTAGTGCACTATGTAGGGAATAGGGTGTAATTTGAGATGCAGAACCTGGTGCTCCTAATGAAGCCGACTTCTTTTCTCGGATATGCATTCGCACACAGGGGGGGGTGTCTCGATATGGAACTGAGTGTGTGTGTGTGTGTGTGTGTGGGGGGGGGGGGGGGGGTCAACCATTGCCCATGAAAGGAATCCCATCCAACAGTTGATGTGTTGTTTTCCAGGTACTGATGTAAATGTACTGGACGCCACAAGCTATTTGCATCTGGTCCATGAAGTAGTCATCTCAGCAGTGAGAGGGATTTATGTGCCCTTCAAATGAAAAGTCACAGACTTTATTTAACATTCTGAGCCCCTGTTAAAACACCATGACAAGCAAACAAGAAAGAAGAGCTGGTGAAAGAACAACTCCTGTTTTATCCACCTTATTTGTCTATTTTGTTTATTATCAAGCAACTGAAACTTGGTTGAGTAGCCCCTTTACAAAAATGTCATAGCAGCAGAGCATTTGGAAAATGGGAAAATTCAGTCATATCATTTCCCATGAGCAAGACTGCATCAGCCTGAAGAGGGTTGAGGCTTCGCAAGTTCAAAGACAAAATGGACGGAGCACGAAACAGACACAACTCCGTCACACTTTCATGTCTGTTTCATGTCTGTTTATTGTCAGAGCAGTGGAAATCAGCTTGACTTCCCCAGCTCATGTCTCTCAGGTTTATATTCTGGTCCATACATCCCATGACATCTGTAAATACATCCTTTGTACTCCAGCTGTTGTGTCACCGAGCACAGACATTATGACATTCCTTTCTACGAAAGTCATACCAAAAAAAAAAGAAAAAGAAAAAAGAATATGTCCGAAATACAAAACCACGGCCTTTCTGTTGGATGATCTAACTCTATTGAGTCTACCCTCCCACAGACAATAGCTTTGTTTAATTCAGTTTCAGCTCATTTAAACAATGTCCAGACTCTTCTGGTATAGTAATAACTACTGTACTCCAAAGAGTGTCCTGTAGGGGAGATGACTGACCCTGAATGAGCCACGTCAGTGGTTCATCATAATTATGACTGGCGGTTGAAATACACATAGACATGACCTGGGTATAGAAACAGTCTAGAGGGAACGCCTCAAAGATATATGGAGAATAATAAAGGGAATTGACTGAACAACACACACACACACACACACACACACACACACACACACACACTAAATATGTTGGCTGGCATCATTGTTTTCAGCCACAGATGGGTTGAACACATCCTTCTACACTGTGTCTTTCTTCCAACCAACCGTGTCTTTCTTCCAACCACATAAAATGTATCTGTGTCTCCGCGTCGCGCTCCCAGTGAGACGTTAAGTCAAACAAAAGGCCATCAGTGGGAGACATGTTTTTCTCTCCTAGCACACTGCTGTTATAACTCTGCATTTCACACTGGCCAGGAGGACACATGGGTATTATTCAGTGATATATTGGTTGCGCTGGCTGGTAAAAGATTAATCGGAGTCATTGACTCTGAAGGCTTTGTACTGTGAGCCAGACAGCAAAACTCTCTCTCTCTCTTCGTCTTCCACATAGTCCAACGACAGACCAGGCCGCCTCTCCCTGTCTCACACATGGCCCAGCGACAGACCAGGCCGCCTCTCGCTGTCTCACACATGGCCCAGCGACAGACCAGGCCGCCTCTCCCTGTCTCACACATGGCCCAGCGACAGACCAGGCCGCCTCTCGCTGTCTCACACATGGCCTAGCGACAGACCAGGCCTATCTGAACTTGTTTTCTTTCTAATCTGACATTTTATTCGGAGTGCAGAGCCAGTTGGAAGTGTGTGAGGCTTGAGTTAGTTCGGGAGGTTCTCTCTCTGCCATGAGTTTGTTCTGCGGGGGGGTTCTCTCTCTGCCTTGAGTTAGTTCGGGAGGTTCTCTCTCTGCCATGAGTTAGTTCTGCGGGGGGCTCTCTCTCTGCCATGAGTTAGTTCTGCGGGGGGCTCTCTCTGCCATGAGTTAGTTCGGCAGGTTCTCTCTCTGCCATGAGTTAGTTCTGCAGGGTTATCTCTCTGCCATGAGTTAGTTCTGCAGGGTTCTCTCTCTGCCATGAGTTAGTTCTGCAGGGGGCTCTCTCTGCCATGAGTTAGTTCTGCTGGGGGCTCTCACTGCCATGAGTTAGTTCTGCAGATTCTCTCTCTGCCATGAGTTAGTTCTGCAGGGGGCTCTCTCTGCCATGAGTTAGTTCGGCAGGTTCTCTCTCTGCCATGAGTTAGTTCTGCAGGGTTCTCTCTCTGCCATGAGTTAGTTCTGCAGGGTTCTCTCTCTGCCATGAGTTAGTTCTGCAGGGGGCTCTCTCTGCCATGAGTTAGTTCTGCTGGGGGCTCTCTCTGCCTTGAGTTAGTTCTGCAGATTCTTTCTCTGCCATGAGTTAGTTCTGCAGGGGGCTGTCTCTGCCATGAGTTAGTTCTGTGGGGGCCTCTCTCTGCCATGAGTTAGTTCGGCAGGTTCTCTCTCTGCCATGAGTTAGTTCGGCAGGTTCTCTCTCTCTGCCATGAGTTAGTTCTGCAGGGGGCTCTCTCTGCCATGAGTTAGTTCTGTGGGGGGCTCTCTCTGCCATGAGTTAGTTCTGCAGGGGGGGATCTCTCTGCCATGAGTTAGTTCTGCAGGGGGCTCTCTCTGCCATGAGTTAGTTCTGCTGGGGGCTCTCTCTGCCATGAGTTAGTTCTGCAGGGGTCTGTCTCTGCCATGAGTTAGTTCTGTGGGGGGCTCTCTGCCATGAGTTAGTTCTGCAGGGGGGCTCTCTGCCATGAGTTAGTTTGGCAGGTCTCTCTCTGCCATGAGTTAGTTCTGCGGGGGCTGTCTCTGCCATGAGTTAGTTCTGTGGGGGCTCTCTCTGCCATGAGTTAGTTTGGCAGGTTCTCTCTGCCATGAGTTAGTTCTTATGGGGGCTCTCTGCCATGAGTTAGTTCTGCAGGGTTCTCTCTCTGCCATGAGTTAGTTCTGCAGATTCTCTCTCTGCCATGAGTTAGTTCTGCAGGGGGCTCTCTCTGCCATGAGTTAGTTCTGCAGGGGGCTCTCTCTGCCATGAGTTAGTTCTGCAGGGGGCTCTCTCTGCCATGAGTTAGTTCTGCAGGGGGCTCTCTCTGCCATGAGTTAGTTCTGCAGGGTTCTCTCTCTGCCATGAGTTAGTTCTGCAGGGGCTCTCTCTGCCATGAGTTAGTTCTGCAGGGTTCTCTCTCTGCCATGAGTTAGTTCTGCAGGGGGCTCTCTACCATGAGTTAGTTCTGCTGGGGGCTCTCTCTGCCTTGAGTTAGTTCTGCGGGGGGGCTATCTCTGCCATGAGTTAGTTCTGTGGGGGGCTCTCTCTGCCATGAGTTAGTTCTGCAGGGGGGGCTCTCTCTGCCATGAGTTAGTTCAGCAGGTTCTCTCTCTGCCATGAGTTAGCTCCCCTCACTCTCCTTTATCCCAGAACAAAGAGATGACTGCTCCCCTCTCCTTTATCCCAGTATAAAGAGGTGACTGCTCCCCTCTCCTTTATCCCAGTATAAAGAGATGACTGCTCCCCTCTCCTTTATCCCAGAACAAAGAGATGACTGCTCCCCTCTCCTTTATCCCAGTATAAAGAGATGACTGCTCCCCTCTCCTTTATCCCAGTATAAAGAGGTGACTGCTCCTCTCTCTCCTTTATCCCAGAACAAAGAGATGACTGCTCCCCTCTCCTTTATCCCAGTATAAAGAGATGACTGCTCCCCTCTCCTTTATCCCAGTATAAAGAGATGACTGCTCCTCTCTCTCCTTTATCCCAGAACAAAGAGATGACTGCTCCCCTCTCCTTTATCCCAGTATAAAGAGGTGACTGCTCCCCTCTCTCCTTTATCCCAGTATAAAGAGATGACTGCTCCCCTCTCCTTTACCCCAGTATAAAGAGGTGACTGCTCCTCTCTCTCCTTTATCCCAGAACAAAGAGATGACTGCACCTCTCTCTCCTTTATCCCAGTATAAAGAGGTGACTGCTCCTCTCTCCTTTATCCCAGTATAAAGAGGTGACTGCTCCTCTCTCCTTTACCCCAGTATAAAGAGGTGACTGCTCCTCTCTCCTTTATCCCAGTATAAAGAGGTGACTGCTCCTCTCTCCTTTACCCCAGTATAAAGAGGTGACTGCTCCTCTCTCTCCTTTATCCCAGTATAAAGAGGTGACTGCTCCTCTCTCTCCTTTATCCCAGTATAAAGAGATGACTGCTCCTCTCTCTCCTTTATCCCAGTATAAAGAGGTGACTGCTCCTCTCTCTCCTTTATCCCAGTATAAAGAGGTGACTGCTCCCCTCTCTCCTTTATCCCAGAACAAGGAGATGACTGCTCCCCTCTCTCCTTTATCCCAGAACAAAGAGGTGACTGCTCCCCTCTCCTTTACCCCAGTATAAAGAGGTGACTGCTCCTCTCTCCTTTATCCCAGTATAAAGAGGTGACTGCTCCTCTCTCCTTTACCCCAGTATAAAGAGGTGACTGCTCCCATCTCCTTTATCCCAGTATAAAGAGATGACTGCTCCCCTCTCTCCTTTATCCCAGTATAAAGAGATGACTGCTCCTCTCTCTCCTTTATCCCAGTATAAAGAGGTGACTGCTCCTCCCTCTCCTTTATCCCAGTATAAAGAGATGACTGCTCCCCTCTCTCCTTTATCCCAATATAAAGAGGTGACTGCTCCCCTCTCTCCTTTATCCCAGTATAAATGGATCCCTCTCCTGAAACCCCATAACAAAGAGATGACTGCTCCTCTCTCTCCTTTATCCCAGTATAAAGAGATGACTGCACCCCCTCTCCTTTATCCCAGTATAAAGAGGTGACTGCTCCCCTCTTTCCTTTATCCCAGTATAAAGAGGTGACTGCTCCCCTCTCTCCTTTATCCCAGTATAAAGAGATGACTGCTCCTCTCTCCTTTATCCCAGTATAAAGAGGTGACTGCTCCCCTCTTTCCTTTATCCCAGTATAAAGAGGTGACTGCTCCTCTCTCTCCTTTATCCCAGTATAAAGAGATGACTGCTCCTCTCTCTCCTTTATCCCAGTATAAAGAGATGACTGCTCCCCTCTCTCCTTTATCCCAGTATAAAGAGATGACTGCTCCTCTCACTCCTTTATCCCAGTATAAAGAGATGACTGCTCCTCTCTCTCCTTTATCCCAGTATAAAGAGATGACTGCTCCCCTCTCTCCTTTATCCCAGTATAAAGAGATGACTGCTCCCCTCTCTCCTTTATCCCAGTATAAAGAGATGACTGCTCCTCTCTCTCCTTTATCCCAGTATAAAGAGATGACTGCTCCTCTCTCCTTTATCCCAGTATAAAGAGATGACTGCTCCCCTCTCTCCTTTATCCCAGTATAAAGAGATGACTGCTCCCCTCTCTCCTTTATCCCAGTATAAAGAGATGACTGCTCCTCTCTCCTTTATCCCAGTATAAAGAGATGACTGCTTCTCTCTCTCCTTTATCCCAGTATAAAGAGATGACTGCTCCCCTCTCCTTTATCCCAGTATAAAGAGATGACTGCTCCCCTCTCTCCTTTATCCCAGTATAAAGAGATGACTGCACCTCTCTCTCCTTTATCCCAGTACAAAGAGATGACTGCTCCTCTCTTTTATCCTGGTACCTGCACCCCCAATGTGAAGTGGCTGATTTCCTGACGGATCACAAAGCGCTGTTTGCTGCCTGCGCGCACACAAACCAAAATGAACACTACTGGCATTCGCATTTGTTGTCTTTGTGGGGAAAGCTCTCATCAAATCGATATGCGATTTCTGTCTGTTTCAACATTCCCAAACGGGATGTTTTGAGACACTGAGTTCTTGAATGTCAACCAAGCCCAACATTCCTAGACCAACATCCTTCTGAGGTCACTTCAAGCAATGTGTTGAAAAAAGACTGCATTGCACTGGGAAACACACACTGGGCGATGATGATGAGGATGATGATGATGATGAGGATGATGAGGATGAGGATGATGAGGATGATGAGGATGATGAGGAGGATGATGATGATGATGATGATGGGGATAATGAGGAGGATGATGATGATGATGAGGATGATGATGATGAGGATGAGGAGGATGAGGATGATGAGGATGAGGATGTTGATGAGGATGAGGATGATGATGAGGAGGATGATGATGATGATGATGAGAATGATGATGAGGATGATGAGGATGATGAGGAGGATGATGATGATGATGATGAGGATGATGATGATGAGGATGATGAGGATGATGATGATGAGGATGATGAGGAGGATGAGGATGATGATGATGAGGATGATGATGAGGATGAGGAGGAGGATGATGATGAGGATGATGATGTTGATGAGGATGATGATGATGAGGATGATGATGAGGATGATGAGGATGATGATGATGAGGATGATGATGAGGATGATGATGAGGATGATGAGGATGATGAGGAGGATGATGATGATGATGAGGATGATGATGATGAGGATGATGAGGATGATGATGAGGATGATGAGGATGATGATGATGAGGATGATGAGGATGATGATGAGGATGATGAGGATGATGATGAGGATGAGGATGATGAGGATGATGATGATGAGGATGATGATGATGATGATGAGGATGATGAGGATGATGATGATGAGGATGATGAGGATGATGATGAGGAGGATGAGGAGGATGATGATGAGGATGATGATGTTGATGAGGATGATGATGATGAGGATGATGATGAGGATGATGATGGTGATGAGGATGATGATGATGAGGATGCGGATGAGGATGATGATGATGAGGATGATGATGAGGATGATGATGAGGATGAGGATGAGGATGATGAGGATGATGATGAGGATGATGATGAGGAGGATGATGATGAGGATGATGATGTTGATGAGGATGATGATGATGAGGATGATGATGAGGATGATGAGGATGATGAGGATGAGGATGATGATGATGAGGATGATGATGAGGATGATGATGATGTTGATGAGGATGATGATGAGGATGATGAGGATGATGATGTTGATGATGATGATGAGGATGATGATGAGGATGATGAGGATGATGAGGATGAGGATGATGATGATGAGGATGATGATGAGGATGATGATGATGTTGATGAGGATGATGAGGATGATGATGAGGATGATGAGGATGATGATGTTGATGATGATGAGGATGATGATGATGATGAGGAGGATGAGGATGATGATGAGGATGATGAGGATGATGAGGATGATGATGAGGATGATGATGATGAGGAGGATGATGATGAGGATGATGAGGATGATGATGATGATGATGATGGCGTAGCAAATGAAGACAGGTGAAGACATCTTCATTCTTATCTGAATTTACTTACAAGCACGGACTGATTAATGTCTCCACCTGCTCGTAGGGTAGTAATCAAAATATCCCTTGCTGACATTAAAACAGAATCCCTGAGTCTGTAATCTTTCACCTGCCCATTGAGGAACATTAAAAGCTAAATGAATGAGAGGCTACGTGCTTGGCTGTGTTTAGCTCGGGCTTCCAGCTGACCGTTTTTACCCTGCAGAGAACAATGCAACTGCAACTGAAAACACTCCTAGAACCACGTCCCTCCGACACCACCTCTGGGGCATACCAAAACAAAGGGCAACAAATAGAGATATCACGGTGCCAAGGCCTTCTTTGCGCTGAAAGCCTGAGCATGATCTGGTGCTGAAGTCGGTCTAGTCAAGCTAACAAAAAAGAAAAATCGGAAGAAAAATCTATTGAAATTAGGAATATAGCATGTATAAATCTACTGTCTAAATCTATACTGTATAAATCTATACTGTATACATCTATACTCTATACATCTATACTGTATAAATCTACTGTCTAAATCTATACTGTATAAATATATACTGTATACATCTATACTTTATACATCTATACTGTATAAATCTATACTGTCTAAATCTATACTGTATAAATCTACACTATATAAATCTACTGTCTAAATCTATACTGTATAAATCTATACTGTATACATCTATACTTTATACACCTATACTGTATACATCTATACTGTATAAATCTATACTATATAAATCTACTGTCTAAATCTATACTGTATAAATCTATACTGTATACATCTATACTTTATACACCTATACTGTATACATCTATACTGTATAAATCTATACTATATAAATCTACTGTCTAAATATATACTATATAAAGCTACTGTCTAAATCTATACTGTATAAATATATACTATATAAATCTACTGTCTAAATCTATACTGTATAAATATATACGATATAAATCTACTGTCTAAATCTATACTGTATAAATCTACACTATATAAATCTACTGTCTAAATCTATACTGTATAAATCTATACTGTATACATCTATACTTTATACACCTATACTGTATACATCTATACTGTATAAATCTATACTATATAAATCTACTGTCTAAATATATACTATATAAAGCTACTGTCTAAATCTATACTGTATAAATATATACTATATAAATCTACTGTCTAAATCTATACTGTATAAATATATACGATATAAATCTACTGTCTAAATCTATACTGTATAAATCTACACTATATAAATCTACTGTCTAAATCTATACTGTATAAATATATACTATATAAATCTACTGTCTAAATATATACTGTATAAATCTGCACTATATAAATCTACTGTCTAAATCTATACTGTATAAATCTATACTGTATACATCTATACTTTATACACCTATACTGTATACATCTATACTGTCTAAATCTATACTGTATAAATCTATACTGTATACATCTATACTTTATACACCTATACTGTATACCTCTATACTGTATAAATCTATACTATATAAATCTACTGTCTAAATCTATACTGTATAAATCTACACTATATAAATCTACTGTCTAAATCTATACTGTATAAATCTATACTGTATACATCTATACTTTATACACCTATACTGTATAAATCTATACTGCATAAATCTATACTGTATAAATCTACTGTATAAATCTATACTGTATACATCTATACTGTATAAATCTATACTGTATAAATCTACTGTCTAAATCTATATGTATAAATCTATACTGTATACATCTATACTTTATACATCTATACCGTATACATCTATACTGTATAAATCTATACTATATAAATCTACTGTCTAAATCTATACTGTATAAATCTACACTATATAAATCTACTGTCTAAATCTATACTGTATAAATCTATACTGTATACATCTATACTTTATACACCTATACTGTATAAATCTATACTGCATACATCTATACTGTATAAATCTACTGTATAAATCTATACTGTATACATCTATACTGTATAAATCTATACTGTATAAATCTACTGTCTAAATCTATACTGTATAAATCTATACTGTATACATCTATACTTTATACACCTATACTGTATAAATCTATACTGCATACATCTATACTGTATAAATCTACTGTATAAATCTATACTGTATACCTCTATACTGTATAAATCTATACTGTATACATCTATACTGTATAAATCTACTGTCTAAATCTATACTATATAAATCTACTGTCTAAATCTATACTGTATAAATCTATACTGTATACATCTATACTTTCTACACCTATACTGTATACATCTATACTGTATAAATCTATACTGTATACATCTATACTGTATAAATCTACTGTATAAAGCTATACTGTATACATCTATACTGTATAAATCTACTGTATACATCTATACTGTGTACATCTATACCGTATAAATCAATACTTTATACATCTATACTGTATAAGTCTATACTTTATACATCTATACTGTATACATCTACTGTATACATCTATACTTTATACATCTATACTGTATAAATCAATACTTTATACATCTATACTGTATAAATCTTGTATATTCTTCATGTAGTCATAAATAGTCATGGAATCTCTGGAATCCTTCTCGAGAAATGTTACTTGTGGCAACAGGCTGTTTCATTTAGATTATTTTTCTGTGGAAATTTGACCAAAAGAAGAAATAAACAAAAGTTGTCTTGATCTGCACAATCAGCAGTCAGTCATATTCCAAAACAAATATGCTTGTAAAATGTAAACACATTTTCCAAACAGATAGCTGCTGGTAGCCAGTGGAGCATCCATCCATCCAACCCCAGACCCCGTGTGTTAATGTTCTCAACTGTGTTTATTTTCCCAGAGCCCTAGGCACCCCTATGGCCTGTTGCCTCTGTTTCATGGCTGATTGATTTGAGATTTTTTTTTTGTGTAACATCTCCATGTGTAAGCAGTTTAGGATTGTTGAGACAAATGTCTGTCAACACAACCCAGAAACTCAACAAGCTTTGAGGGAGGGAGTATGAGGAACTATAAGATGGAGTGGAGGACAAATCAATATAAGAGAGAGACTGGGGAGAGAGAGACTGGGGAGAGAACGAGAGTGAGAGAGAGAAACGGGGAGAGAGAGAAAGAGAGACTGGGAGAGAGAGAGAAAGAGAAACGGGGGAGAGAGAGAGAAACGGGGGAGAGAGAGAGAAAGAGAGAAACTGGGGAGAGAGAGAGAAAGAGAAACGGGGAGAGAGAGAGAGAAACGGGGGGGAGAGAGAGAAAGAGAAACAGGGGAGAGAGAGAGAAAGAGAGACTGGGGAGAGAGAGAGAAACAGAAACAGGGAGAGAGAGAGAAACGGGGGAGAGAGAGAGAAAGAGAAACTGGGGAGAGAGAGAGAAAGAGAAACGGGGGGAGAGAGAGAGAAACGGGGGGGAGAGAGAGAAAGAGAAACAGGGGAGAGAGAAAGAGAGACTGGGGGAGAGAGAGAAGAGAAACAGGGGAGAGAGAGAAACGGGGGGGGGAGAGAGAAAGAGAAACTGGGGAGAGAGAGAGAAACAGGGGGGAGAGAGAAAGAGAAACAGGGGAGAGAGAGAGAAACGGGGAGAGGAGAGAGAAAGAGAAATTGGGGAGGGAGAGAGAAAGAGAGACTGGGGAGAGAGAGAGAAGAGGAAACAGGGGAGGAGAGAGAGAAACGGGGGAGAGAGAGAGAAAGAGAAATTGGGGGAGAGAGAGAGAAAGAGAGACTGGGGAGAGAGAGAGAAAGAGAAACTGGGGAGAGTGAGAGAGAGAAACGGGGGGAGAGAGAGAAAAGAGACTGGGGAGAGAGAGAGAAAGAGAGACTGGGGGAGAGAGAAAGAGAGACTGGGGGAGAGAGAGAAAGAGAGACTGGGGAGAGAGAGAAAGAGAAACTGGAGAGAGTGAGAGAGAGAAACGGGGGGAGAGAGAGAGAAAGAGAGACTGGGGGAGAGAGAGAGAAAGAGAGACTGGGGGAGAGAGAGAAAGAGAGACTGGGGGGAGAGAGAAAGAGAGACTGGGAGAGAGAGAGAGAAACGGGGGGAGAGAGAGAAAGAGAGACTGGGAGAGAGAGAAAGAGAGACTGGGGAGAGAGAAAGAGAGACTGGGGGAGAGAGAGAGAAAGAGAGACTGGGGGAGAGAGAGAGAAAAGAGAAACTGGGGAGAGTGAGAGAGAGAAACGGGGAGAGAGAGAGAGAAAGAGAGACTGGGGGGAGAGAGAGAAGAGAGACTGGGGAGAGAGAGAAAGAGAGAGACAGAGGGAGAGAGAGAGAGAAAGAGAAACTGGGAGAGAGAGAGAGAAACGGGGGGGGAGAGAAAGAGAGACTGGGGGAGAGAGAGAGAAACTGGGGAGAGAGAAACTGGGGGAGAGAGAGAAAGAGAAACTGGGGAGAGAGAGAAAGAGAAACTGGGGAGAGAGAGAAAGAGAAACTGGGGGAGAGAGAGAGAAACTGGGGAGGGAGAGAAGAGAAACAGGGAGAGAGAGAGAAAGAGAGACTGGGGAGAGAGAGAGAGAAAGAGAAACTGGGGAGAGTGAGAGAGAGAAACGGGGGAGAGAGAGAGAAAAGAGACTGGGGAGAGAGAGAGAAAGAGAAACTGGGGAGAGGAGAGAGAGAAACGGGGGAGAGAGAGAGAAAGAGAGACTGGGAGAGAGAGAAAGAGAGACTGGGGGAGAGAGAGAGAAAGAGAAACTTGGGGAGAGAGAGAGAAAGAGAAACTGGGGAGAGAGAGAGAAAGAGAAACTGGGGAGAGAGAGAGAGAGAAAGAGAGACTGGGGAGAGAGAGAGAAGAGACTGGGGGAGAGAGAGAAAGAGAAACTGGGGAGAGAGAGAGAGAAAGAGAAACTGGGGGAGAGAGAGAAAAGAGACTGGGGGAGAGAGAGAGAAACGGGGGGAGAGAGAGAGAAACGGGGGAGAGAGAGAGAGAAACGGGGGGAGAGAGAGAAAGAGAAACTGGGGAGAGAGAGAGAAACGGGAGAGAGAGAGAGAAATGGGGGAGAGAGAGAGAAACGGGGGAGAGAGAGAAAAGAAACTGGGGAGGAGAGAGAGAGAAACGGGGGGAGAGAGAGAAAGAGAGACTGGGGAGAGAGAGAGAAAGAGAAACAGGGGAGAGAGAAACGGGGAGAGAGAGAGAAAGAGAAACTGGGGAGAGAGAGAGAAAGAGAGACTGGGGAGAGAGAGAGAGAAACGGGGGAGAGAGAGAGAAACGGGGGAGAGAGAGAGAAAGAGAAACTGGGGAGAGAGAGAGAAAGAGAAACTGGGGAGAGAGAGAGAAAGAGAGACTGGGGAGAGAGAGAGAAACGGGGGAGAGAGAGAAAGAGACTGGGGAGAGAGAGAGAAAGAGAAACAGGGGGAGAGAGAGAGAGAAACGGGGAGAGAGAGAGAGAAACGGGGGGAGAGAGAGAAACTGGGAGAGAGAGAAAGAGAAACTGGGGAGAGAGAGAGAAACGGGGGAGAGAGAGAGAAACGGGGAGAGAGAGAGAAAGAGAACCGGAGAGAGAGAGAGAAAGAGAGACTGGGGGGAGAGAGAGAAAACGGGGAGAGAGAGAGAAACGGGGGAGAGAGAAAGAGAAACTGGGGAGAGAGAGAGAAAGAGAAACGGGGGAGAGAGAGAGAGAAACGGGGGAGAGAGAGAGAGAAACTGGGGAGAGAGAGAGAAAGAGGGGAGAGACACATGATGCACAGTTTCACTCATGACACAGAAAGGACACCCCTGTCTGACTCCCGAGTCGCTCCCGTGCCAACCAGCTGTTAGGGGCTTCTGTAGAACCCTCCACTGGAGGTCCCCATAGATGTTAGTCCTGTTTGTTGTGCCAGTACTTGCAGGGTTTTCCACCCTTCCTCCCCCACAGCCTCAGGTTGCCCAGCCTTAGTAAACCCACTGCTGCCATTAGTCGCTTCTGCAGTGACTGAAACGATCTCAAAGGGATGGCTGGATTGTGGAAGATAGGCTCCTCCCACACTCACAGCCCCTTCTCATTTGGGCCTTAATAGCTGCTAGGGCCTCAGCACCGCAGAGTAGAAATCAGAGAGACCTGCTGTACTCAGCTCTCCAGCTTCATGAGGAACAGCTGCCGGTCCAACCCTAATCCGCCAGCTCTCCTGCAGGTTCCTTCCAGCCAACATCAGTATGGTACAGCAGTCTCGACAAGTCCAACATGTCCCTGACTAAGAACAAGTTGTCAGTGATTGAGCATCCCAGTACACAATATGTCTGGTCCTTGTGCACTATAGAGTCCAGACGGGACTTCAGTTAGCGAGGACCTTGGCAAATATCTTGTAGTCAGCACAGAGCAATGACACAGGCCTGCAGTTCTTAAGTTAGAGCCGCCGGACGGCAGCTCATTGGCAACTCTCTTACCCCGACGCACTCACGCAACACGCAAAATAGCATATGCATTATATTCTTGATAACATACCTTTTTAAATGCATCATGACCTTAGTTCAACTATCAAACTCCATGAGAACCCAAAATATAATCTTGTTTTTCTCCGATGTTTGTAAAGATAGTAAATGCAAACAAACACTGTATAGCCTCATAACATGGTTAAACTATACATTTTATATTATGAATAATAATGATAATAATAATGATGATGTCATCCCCACAGTGATACCGCCCAAACAGATCCACAGATGATGCAATATCTATTGCACTCCACACCGCCCTTTCCACCTGGACAAGAGGAACACCTACGTGAGAATGCTATTCATTGACTACAGCTCAGCGTTCAACACCATAGTATCCTCAAAGCTCATCACTAAGCTAAGGATCCTGGGACTAAACAGCTCCCTCTGCAACTGGATCCTGGACTTCCTGACGGCTGCGCCCAGGTGGTGAGGGTAGGTAGCAACACATCTGCCACGCTGATCCTCAACACTGGAGCCCCTCAGGGGGTGCATGCTCCCCCTCCTGTATATCCTGTTCACCCACGACTGCACGGCCAGGCACGACTCCAACACCGTCATTAAGTTTGCAGACGACATAACAGTGGTAGGCCTGATCACCTACAACGACGAGACAGCCTATAGGGAGGAGGTCAGAGAGGCCGGGTGGTGCCAGAATAACAACCTATCCCTCAACGTAACCAAGACTAAGGAGATGATTGTGGACTACTGGAAAAGGAGGACCGAAAGCACGCCCTCATTCTCATCGACGGGGCTGTAGTGGAGCAGGTTGAGAGCTTCAAGTTCCTTGGTGTCCACATCAACAACAAACTAGAATGGTCCAAACACCAAGATAGTCGTGAAAAGGGCACGACAAAGCCTATTCCCCCTCAGGAAACTAAAAGATTTGGCATGGGTGGTCAGATCCTCAAAGGTTCTACAGCTGCAAGATCGTGAGCATCCTGACAGGTTGCATCACTGCCTGGTTAGGCAATTGCTCGGCCTCCGACCGCAGCACTACAGAGGATAGTGCTTACGGCACAGTACATCACTGGGGCTGAGCTGCCTGTCATCCAGGACCCTCTCCACCAGGCGGTGTCAGAGGAAGGCCCTAAAAATTGTCAAAGACCCCAGCCACCCCAGTCATAGACTGTTTCTACTACCGCATGGCAAGCGGTACCGGAGTGCCAAGTCTAGGACAAAAAGGCTTCTCAACAGTTTTTACCCCCAAGCCATAAGACTCCTGAACAGGTAATCAAATGGCTACCCGGACTATTTGCATTGTGTGCCCCCAACCTCTCTTTTACGCAGCTGCTACTCTCTGTTTATCATATATGCATAGTCACTTTAACTATACATTCATGTACATACTACCTCAATTGGCCCGACCAACCAGTGCTCCCGCACATTGGCTAACCGAGCTATCTGCATTGTGTCCCGCCACCCACCACCAGCCAACCCCTCTTTTACGCTACTGCTACTCTCTGTTTATCATATATGCAGTCACTTTAACCATATCTACATGTATATACTACCTCAATCAGCCTGACGAACCGGTGCCTGTATATAGCCTCTCTACTGTTATATAGCCTCACTACTGTTATAGCCTCACTACTGTTATAGCCTCTCTACTGTTATAGCCTCTCTACTGTTATAGCCTCTGTACTACTGTTATAGCCTCCTCTACTGTTATAGCCTCACTACTGTTATAGCCTCTCTACTGTTATAGCCTCTCTACTGTATATAGCCTCACTACTGTATATAGCCTCACTACTGTATATAGCCTCACTACTGTATATATCCTCACTACTGTTATAGCCTCACTACTGTATACAGCCTCGCTACTGTTATAGCCTCTCTACTGTTATAGCCTCTCTTACTGTATATAGCCTCACTACTGTATATAGCCTCACTACTGTATATAGCCTCACTACTGTATATATCCTCACTACTGTTATAGCCTCACTACTGTATACAGCCTCGCTACTGTTATAGCCTCTCTACTGTTATAGCCTCTCTACTGTATATAGCCTCTACTATATATTGTTCACCTAATACCTTTTTTGCACTGTTGGTTAGAACCTGTCAGTAAGCATTTCACTGTAAGGTCTACACCTGTTGTATTCAGCATTTCACTGTAAGGTCTACTACACCTGTTGTATTCAGCATTTCACTGTAAGGTCTACACCTGTTGTATTCAGCATTTCACTGTAAGGTCTACACCTGTTGTATTCAGCATTTCACTGTAAGGTCTACACCTGTTGTATTCAGCATTTCACTGTAAGGTCTACACCTGTTGTATTCAGCATTTCACTGTAAGGTCTACACCTGTTGTATTCAGCATTTCACTGTAAGGTCAACACCTGTTGTATTCGGGCGCACATGACAAATAAACTTTGTTTTGATTTGATTTTCATAGTGTGTTGTACTGGTCTTACAAACTTTCCCAGATCGCAAAAAGCTTAAAGATGAATCTTTTTCCTTTTAGTCTCATTCAAGAACCTTGACAGTTCTCTCACCGTGCACTTTGACCCCTCTGCCTGACTGGCTGTCAGCTCAGGACCCATTGAGGAGGAGTCTGAAAAGAAAGTCTCCTCATCGTCCTCTTCCTCACCTTCCTCCTCATCTTCACCTCCCATCCTGACCACCTGCCCTTTCTCTCTAGTCGGGGCTTCCTCCCCAGCACCAGGAAAAGGTTCCTTAGTGCCGTCGAGCACACCAGCTGCTCCTCTCCCACCTTCTTTCTTCTCCACCTTTTTCCTCATCTGCTTGACACCCTCCTCCAACACCCCTAGTCGCTACCCATCCCCACTATACTCTCCTCATCCACTAGCATTACCTGACTAGGCCCAGCCTCATCTACAACACCATCCATAGCATGACTAGACCCAGCCTCATCTACACCACTATCCATGACATGACTAGACCCAGCCTCATCTACACCACCATACATAACATGACTAGACCCAGCCTCATCTACACCACCATCCATAACATGACTAGACCCAGCCTCACCTACACCACCATCCATAACATGACTAGACCTAGCCTCATCTACACCACCATCCATAACATGACTAGACCCAGCCTCATCTACACCACCATCCATAACATGACTAGACCCAGCCTCATCTACACCACCATCCATAACATGACTAGACCCAGCCTCACCTACACCACCATCCATAACATGACTAGACCCAGCCTCATCTACACCACCATCCATATCCTGACTAGACCCAGCCTCATCTACACCACCATCCATAACATGACTAGACCCAGCTTCATCTACAGCACCATCTCTACCCTGACTAGACCCAGCCTCATCTACACCACCATCCATAACATGACTAGACCCAGCCTCATCTACACCACCATCTATAACCTGACTAGACCCAGCCTCATCTACACCACCATCTCTACCCTGACTAGACCCAGCCTCATCTACACCACCATCCATAACATGACTAGACCCAGCCTCATCTACACCACTAGCCAGGCAAGGAGTTGACACTATATAACTAGCCAGGCAAGGAGTTGACACTATATAACTAGCCAGGCAAGGAGTTGACACTATATAACTAGCCAGGCAAGGAGTTGACACTATATAACTAGCCAGGCAAGGAGTTGACACTATATAACTAGCCAGGCAAGGAGTTGACACTATATAACTAGCCAGGCAAGGAGTTGACACTATATAACTAGCCAGGCAAGGAGTTGACACGATATAACTAGCCAGGCAAGGAGTTGACACTATATAACTAGCCAGGCAAGGAGTTGACACTATATAACTAGCCAGGCAAGGAGTTGACACTATATAACTAGCCAGGCAAGGAGTTGACACTATATAACTAGCCAGGCAAGGAGTTGACACTATATAACTAGCCAGGCAAGGAGTTGACACTATATAACTAGCCAGGCAATGAGTTGACACTATATAACTAGCCAGGCAAGGAGTTGACACTATATAACTAGCCAGGCAAGGAGTTGACACTATATAACTAGCCAGGCAAGGAGTTGACACTATATAACTAGCCAGGCAAGGAGTTGACACTATATAACTAGCCAGGCAAGGAGTTGACACTATATAACTAGCCAGGCAAGGAGTTGACACTATATAACTAGCCAGGCAAGGAGTTGACACTATATAACTAGCCAGGCAAGGAGTTGACACTATATAACTAGCCAGGCAAGGAGGAAATGGAAACAGAAGTGACAGTATAATGATAGTGAATGATTCACAACCTGTCGGTCAATGGCCCCTGCTCATGGCCTGAGCCAGTATCAACCTTTATCCCAATTGGCACCCTATTCCTTATATAGTGCACTACTTCCCCATAGGGCTTCTGTCAAAAGTAGTGCACTATATGGGAATAGAGTGCCATTTGAGATGTAAACACTCTTAGAAAAAAGGTGCTATCTAGAACCTAAAAGGGTTCTTTGGGTGTACCCATAGGAGAACCATTTGAAGAACCATTATTGGTTCCAGGGGGAAAAAAGGGTTCTACCTGGAACAAAAAGGGTTCTCCCTAGAACTAAAAAAGGGTTCTACCTGGAACACAAAAGGGTTCTCCCTAGAACTAAAAAGGGTTCTACCTGGAACACAAAAGGGTTCTCCCTAGAACTAAAAGGGTTCTACCTGGAACACAAAAGGGTTCTACCTGGAACACAAAAGGGTTCTCCCTGGAAAAAAGAGTTCTCCTATGGGGTCAGACATTTTTCTAAGAGGGTACCCTCTCAGGCAGTTTCTGGGAAAGACTCCATCTCTCGAAGTCCTGCCAACCGTCTGGCACAGCTTCAATGATTGTACACAAAACCAACCTTCCCCAATGAGAAGAATGTCAGGGGAGCGCCACTGTGGTCAGAATGGGGCAGAATCATGTGGCTGCAATGTTAGGATTCAAAAAGCTAACAAAATGCATTTTCTACCATCACCCCTCTGTTCTAAAAAATGGCAAATTCCTCTTTTTCCTACAAATAATGAGTGAGTTCTTTCTGTCTGCCGCCACCTTTCTGCTGGTTACTCACAGGGAAAGAATCCTCACAAAAAGACAACTGTTTAAATTATCAAACCAATATATGTACAGTTGGACCAAAGTGGATCGAATGAAGGCGAGGATATTGGTTAGGTAAGATGGATACATAGGCATCCTATACAGAACTGCTTTAACGGTGATGCTGATAAGGCCGGCAAATCACACAAAAGTAAAACAGTAGAAAACAAAAGCTATTGTATTCTTCCTATTAGACAATGACTCCCATATACTAGTCAGGACACGGTCAATCAAGCTCTTAGTTTGAACGATCCAGTAAATTAGGGTTCCCCAACTGGTGGCCTGTGGATCGAATCAAGTTGATGATCTCTGTCCTACAATCTATCCAGTTTAGAGCCCTAGGAATATGTGCAACAGGACAAGGACTCCCCTATTGTCAGGTTGTGCGCTACTGGTGTAGAAGTCAGGTGCAGGAGAGCAGAGAGTTGTGCGCTACTGGTATACAAGTCAGGTGCAGGAGAGCAGAGAGTTGTGATCTACTGGTATAGAAGTCAGGTGCAGGAGAGCAGAGAGTTGTGATCTACTGGTATAGAAGTCAGGTGCAGGAGAGCAGAGAGTTGTGATCAGGCAGACACTTCATTTGGCAGAAGCAACAACAGACGGACGCAACTGTGTCAAACAAACCTCCAGCCAAATGGCAAAATAAAAAGCGCAACACCAGTCACAATGATGAAAATGTTTAACAATTAAACATACTTGGGGTTAAACACGGTACCCGGGTAAAACCAGCCTGCGTCACACAAAAAACGTAACAAAACAATTCCACACAAAGACATGGGGGGGGGGGGGGGGGGGGGCAGAGGGAATATATATGTAGTGTGATTAGGGAATGTACACCAGGTGTGCGGGAAACAAGACAAAACAAATGGAACAATGAAAGTGGATCGGTGATGGCTAGAAGACCGTGACGCGAACGCCGTCTGATCAAGGAGAGGAGCCGACTTCAGCGTAAGTCGTGACACCTATACTAGTCAGGACACTGTCTATACAGGAAATAAAGTTTAAAGAGAGATAAAGAGGACATTTAACCATTTGTTGGCTGAGAGAGAAAAATAAATGGAGAGAGAGAGGTTTGTGACCTGTTGCCACAAGAAAAGGGCAACCAGTGAATAACTAACACTTGTAAATACAATCCATATTTATTTTCTCTTTTTGTACTTGAACTATTTGCACATCGTTACAACACCGTATATAGACATAATGTGACACTTGAAATGTCTTTATTATTTTTTAACTTTGTGAGTGTAATGTTTACTGTTAATTTTCTATTGCTTATTTCACTTTTGTTTATTATCTATTCCACTTGCTTTGGCAAGTGAAATAGGTTTCCCATGCCAATAAAGCTCTTCGAATTGAATTGAGAGAGCATGACGACTAAATAGAGAGAGAGAGGGGGAGAGAGAGAGAGAGAGAGAGGAGAGAGATAGAGAAAGAGAGAGACAGAGAAAAAGAGAGAGAGAGAGGCTATGAGAGAAATAAGTCACGTGTTCTGCCTGTGTCTTGTGTAAAAGAACACCCAATAAAATGTTTCTCCTTAAAGAGCGCTGCATCTGCTTCGTTTTCAACCCGCATTCATATCACTGGTTTGGTATCACACCAACACTACTCTCTGCGGGGTCAACGGTGGGGACATTTTTCGTTTGTAAATGATACAGATTTTCAACCTAAATTCCGCTTCCACTTGACAACGGAGCTCAGGAGTCTTTTTCCTCCTTAGTTACTGACTCACAGTCAGACAGGTGTCTCGTTACAGCTGTGATAGATAGGCTATCTTTGTGTGTCCAGATTTCTTGACCTACAAAAAAGCCACGCGAATATCTGTTATCTTGATAAAAACACACAGGTTACCTTTCCCAATTTATGAAAGTAGTTAACATATACCAAATATGTTATCTGATAAATATCAACGGATGAACAGTGAATCGATTCGCATGACTGACACTGCATTATCTAGGTGCTTTCTATGCCTGAAAGTTGACATTTAGTCTAGTAAAATTAAAACAAAATAAGGCAATTCACGTTTTAAATCGAATACTGATAATATCGAGTCCTATAAGTGTGTTATTATTCGTTATTAACACGTTCACAAATGTCAAATATCTTACCACCAGCTCTTTGCGTGTCAGGGAACTTTGCGAAATGTAGTCCCTTGGTTTCAGTCACCAATCTGTGGCTTGCAGTTGTTCTCCGCAGCTGAATTGACTCCAAATGATGGCCAGTCAAGATCACACTCCTCCGAAGAAGTTGCGCACCCTCTACTTCAACTACTATGAAAGGCATAATGAGCCTGCTACCTCCCGTGCGCAGCAGCATCAATCAAAGCCGTAAAATCCCGCCCCAAAAATGTCCCTCCTCGCTCTACTGCTGAAGCATAGGTAACAGGAAACTCATCACTATGAGACAGTAAGTCATCATTATGAGACAGTAAGTCATTATTATGAGACAGTAAGTCATTATTGAGACAGTAAGTCATCATTATGAGACAGTAAGTCATCATTATGAGACAGTAAGTCATTATTGAGACAGTAAGTCATCATTATGAGACAGTAAGTCATCATTATGAGACAGTAAGTCATTATTATGAGACAGTAAGTCATCATTATGAGACAGTAAATCATCATTATGAGACAGTAAGTCATCATTATGAAACAGTAAGTCATCATTATGACACAGTAAATCATCATTATGAGACAGTAAGTCATCATTATGAAACAGTAAGTCATTATTATGAGATACAGATTGATTCTTGAAGAATGTAACTTGGAAATGCCTCATGAGCAACAGTCTTACCCCAAAAGTTAGATTGTTTGGGGGTGGCGGTCAACGGGCTTCCATAAGTAAAATGCAAATGGCACAGACAAACAAAACTTTACTGAGCTTTTCGTTAACTTGAAACGTTTCTTTAGCCAACATGTCAATGTTGTCACTGTAGAAGCTGTTTTTGACTTGAATGTGAAAAAGTCAAACACGAACAGAACTCCATAGGCTCCTGTATAGGCTACTTCTGGATCACAGACCACTCATGTCTTCGTCCCTGCTTTATGTTAGCCTGAGTGAATGAGTGCCAGTCTTTACTTATCGTGTCAACTCCCAATTGACATGCCATGTTTTGCTTGACCATGACCAATGGAGTTGCCAAGAGCACAAACAGATCTGGGACCAGGCTGTATGTCGCACTAATATTGATTGATATGAAGCTGATTGGGTAAAAACTGAAGCAGTGAACTACCATAAGGCTTTACTTTCTATGATGTCGCTCTTGCTGGTGATTCTCTGATCCACCTCTACACAGACAACACCATTCTGTATACTTCCTTCTTGGACACTGTGTTAACTGACCTCCAGACGAGCTTCAATGCCATACAACTCTCCTTCCGTGGCCTCCAACTGCTCTTAAACGCAAATAAAACTAAATGTATGCTTTTCAACCGATCATTGCTCCGCACCTGCTCGCCGTCCAGCATCACTACTCTGGACAGCTCTGACTTAGAATACATGGATAACTACAAATACCTAGGTGTCTGGCTAGACTGTAAACTCTCCTTCCAGACTCACATTAAGCATCTCCAATCAAAAATGAAATCTAGAATCGGCTTCCTATTTTGCAACAAAGCTTCCTTCACTCATGCTGCCAAACATACCCTCGTAAAACTGACCATCCTACCGATCCTTGACTTCGGTGATGTCATCTATAAAATAGCCTCCAACACTCTACTCAGCAAACTGGATGTAGTCTATCACAGTGCCATCCGTTTTGCCACCAAAGCCCCATACACTACTCACCACTGCGACCTTTACGCTCTCGTTGGCTGGCCCTCACTTCATACTGTCGCCAAACCCACTGGCTACAGGTTATCTACAAGTCTCTGCTAGTAAAGTCCCACCCTATCTCAGCTCGCTGGTCACCATAGCAGCACCCACTGTAGCACACACTCCAGCAGGAATATCTCACTGGTAACCCCCAAAGCCAATTCCTCCTTTGGTCAACTTTCCTTCCAGTTCTCTGCTGCCACTGACTGGAACTAACTGCAAAAATCACTGAAGCTGGAGATTCCCATCTCCTCACTAGCTTTAAGACCAGCTGTCAGAGCAGCTCACAGATCACTGTACCTGTTCATAGCCCATCTGTATACAGCCCATCTATCTACCTCATCCCCATACTGTATTGATTTATTTTGCTCCTTTTGCACCACAGTATCTCTACTTGCACATCCATCTGTTGCACATCTACGATTCCATGGCCTATTTATTGCCTTAACTCCCTTATTTGACCTAATTTGCACTCACTTTATATAGACTTTGTTTTTTCTTTTTTCTACTGTATTATTGACTATGTTTTTTTCATTCCATGTTTTACTCTATGTTGTTGTATGTGTCGAACTGCTATGCTTTATCTTGGCCAGGTCGCAGTCGCAAATGAGAACTTGTTCTCGACAAGCTTACCTGGTTAAATAAAGGTGAAAACTTTGTGTTGTCATTCATTCAGACTCAATTTAGGGTTCCTTACCGATTTACTCACCAGATTACATTCTCTGCGGTCACAAGAAACTGCTGGTCCCTGAAAAACTCTAGCAAGCAAGATATCACCGTGGAGGCAGTCGTTAAGACACAAACATCTTACAGACAGTAGGCAAAAAACTTTTTGCCAATGTCATTTACAAAATAGCCTCCAACACTCTACTCAACAATTTGGATGCAGTCCATCATAGTGCCATCTGTTTTGTCACCAAAGCCCCATATACTACCCACCACTGCGACCTGTGATCTCGTTGGCTGGCCCTCGATTCATACTTGTCGCCAAACCCACTGGCTCCAGGTCATCTACAAGTCTCAGCTAGTTAAAGCCCCGCCTTATCTCAGCTAACTGGTCACCATAGCAGCACCCACCCGTAGCACGCGCTCCAGCAGGTATAGCTTCACTGGTCACCCCCAAAGCCAATTTTTCCTTTGGCTGGCCTCCTCTCCTTCCAGTTCTCTGCAGCCAATGACTGAAACGAACTGCAAAAATCTAAGCTGGAGACTCTTACACCCCCCCGTTCAATAAGTTGTGGCTCCATCCTGCCACTACTCATTAGTCATGACAAAATGTATGAGCACATGTGGAGTATTAACAAGGCTTTGTGTCACATACATATTTCAACCTAGTTATCTTGATAGTTTACCCTGTACTGTTAAAAAGCTGTGGATATGCCTCAGGGGGGTTCTATAATGCTTCAATTATTTTAATAATGGTGGTCACATTATAAAAATGGAATAATGAAACATCCTCTATGGTTGATATCAACCACCTGACCTAATCATTCCCAACATCAGAAGATCTACCTGAGGGACAACAACGCATGGCTCATTCATTTTGAACATCTTAAACGTAATCTTTTTTAAAATCTAATATTTAACCAGACAAGACAGTTACACATTCTTATTTACAATGACGGCCTACACCCCACCCTATTGGACTTCCAATCACAGCGGTTGTGATACAGCCTGGATTTGAACCAGGGTGTCTGTAGTGACGCCTCCATAAGCACTGAGATGCAGTACCTTAGACTG